>NW_021680505.1:0-226749 GCF_001412515.2 Diachasma alloeum
CGGGACTCGAACCTGCGCTACTGGGACGCTTTGGTTTATAGGGCCAGCAAGCTGACGATGAGCCCAAAGACGTCCTCTATATTTTCATTAGTATTATTATTCTTAATAATTTGCTTGTGAATATTAGTGGTAAATAATCCGTATAAGTGATAAACTTATCCGGAATGATTTCAGTCCNTGACGATGAGCCCAAAGACGTCCTCTATATTTTCATTAGTATTATTATTCTTAATAATTTGCTTGTGAATATTAGTGGTAAATAATCCGTATAAGTGATAAACTTATCCGGAATGATTTCAGTCCGGCAGGTCACGAGGAACTTTTCAGCCAAAGGAGAAGAATTATCATCGGGTCTTTCAGCAATGAAAACGATCTTTGGACCGTTTATGGGAGTTTCGTGTATGGACATCGAGGATGAGGAGTGAAGTTTTACTGTTTTGGTAATTATCAGAGGCTTTTTTGGAGAGATTAAACAATTTTCTGTTGGGAATTTCTGATATTTCCATGTTAATCAACTGATCATTTGATATAATTCCAGTTGATGGGTTAATTAACATGAAAACTGCAATTTAATTTTCTTGAAATAGTTTTTTAAATTCGAAATATGGGTCAGGGTTGGGTTAGGGTTGAGTCAAGGTTGAGTCAGGGTTGGATCAAGATTGAGTCGGGTGGACACCATACACCTTTTACCGGCCCAAGTTTAGATCTAATCTGGGATCACCCTGTTGAGTCAGGGTTGGGTCAAGATTGAGTCAGGGTCGGATCAACTTTGGGTCAAGTGGACACCAAACACCTTTCACCGGCCCAAGTTTAGATTAATTAACGTTGATCCAACTCTAACCCAACCCTGACCCAACCCTAACCCATATTTCGAATTGAAAAAACTATTTCAAGAAAATTAAATTTCAGTTTTCATGTTAATTAACCCATCAACTGTGGAATTATATCAAATAATCAGTTGATTACCATGGAAATATCAGAAATTCCCAAAATTGTTTAATCTCTCCAAAAAACCTCTGATAATTATACCAAAACAATAAAACTTCCATAAACGGACCAAAGATCGTTTTCATTGCTGAAAGACCCGATGATAATTCTACATTGGCTGAAAGGTTCCTCGTGACCTGCCGGACTGAAATCATTCCGGATAAGTCTACCACTTATCCGGATTATTTATCACTAATATCCACAAGCAGGTTATTAAGAATAATAATACTAATAAAAATAATAATTGAGTTAAGAATAATAATTTTAGTTTCTAGTTATAACTTACCTCTTGTACCCCTTATACAATATCCCCACATCAACTCCACGTGGTAAACCCCCAACCTCAATTTTCCAAATTCACACCATTCAAAATCTGACAGTTTGGTTCAGATTCCACAATATTCCGCTACGGTTCCGCGGACAATTTTAGTTGAATCGAAATCCGAGGCCTGCCCATGACTTTGAAAACTCATAGTAGTCACCCCTTAAGGGATCTCCTCAGTAATTTTGGCCGCAAAACGACAATGTGCTAGTGATCTGAATATGTCATATAATAATTAAGAGCAAATAAAAATAAATAATAAAATAATAATTTCTTTAGATCAGCTAGAAAAAGTCGGAGTAATTTCAAAACTTTTCAAACATTGCAACCCAACTAGGGAGAGAGTGAGGTAAAATGTACACTTTTGATTTTTTTAAATGTTGATGACAGATTGAATTGTTAAGGAAATGGAATATTTTTTTTAAGGAAAAGAACAATTCTTTCCCTTTGTGGTGGGCCTGAACTGATCTCAATTGATAAATCTGGTTCTGAGTTATAAATATTCCTATTTACTAAAGATGAAAGAAACGTGGAGTTGTTTTATATCGACGTTTGTTTTTAATGTGTCAAAAATACATTATCAAATGCTCATAACTTCTATGCCACCTGGGCCCTCAAAGTTTACATAACAAAGACACAATGCCATATTAAGCACACATTAAAGTCACAATCACAATTTTTGTCAGCCAGTACACTGTTAGAAATTTCTTGAATTTTCAGCCACAATGTCATCTGAATTTTCAATGTTGTGAGTTTGAATTAAATTTCAATTAAAAACGTTCACTAAATTTCTCATTCATCTTGAAAATTCAAGAAAATTGGGTTTGTCATTTTAAACAATCATTGATTTTTCAATGAAACCTTAAATTTTTAAACTCATCGTGAAAATTGAACATCACATACAATTCCATTTTCAATAGATTTAAAATTCAGAGTTGTTGCCTGAGTTTTCAACATTTTCAAGGTTTTTCGGTGCCGTAGAGACTTGAACATCGAGAATTACTTGAACATTCAAGAAATTAACTGATTCCTCAATGAAGAATTCTACAGAAATTTCCTGTAACTTTGTCGTTGTTAAAAATTTCAAGCTTTTTCACTTAAAATTTCAAGTGTAATTTTCTAACAGTGTAGATTATTCGCCCATTGTCGTTCCCACGATCTCTACAGCAAAAAGCAGAAATTTTTAACACAACTGCGAAAAGAAAAAACTCATTGTCGCCTCCTCTTCTCTCACACCCCCCTGGCTGCCTCAGCTCTCCTCACCGGCAACTTGCCGGTCCCTATAGCGACGCTGTACACGGAGAGAAATTTTCGATAAAAATTATCCTACCGTTCTTTAAAAGTGTATCATGAGTCATCGTTTCCTCATTTCTATCCCGAAATTTATTAAAAATTAATATGTGATGATCAAATTTTATTCTACGTTAGAGAAATTTTATCCTGATAAAAATAAAGATTACAGTGCCGGTAGAATAAAAATTACTGTACCGGTAGGGTAAAATTTACCAACCGTTCTAGAATTTTCGTTGTTATCTATATAAAAATTATTGGACTGGAAGGGTAAAATTTATTATGCGTCAGGATAAAATTTCTCTAACGTAGAATAAAATTTGATCATCATATATTAATTTTTACTAAATTTCGGGATAGAAATGAGGAAACGATGACTCATGATACACTTTTATAGAACGGTAGGGGAATTTTTACCAAAAATTTCTCTCCGTGTAGGAGCACTTGCTCAAACAGCGCTCCACTGCTCTCTCATCCATCCCAATTCCCTTCAACAGCTGAATGGCATTGAGGAGCTCTGGCGTCCTCATGAAATGTCTCGAAATATCTCGAAACTGCCTGACCGCTAATCCTCGATTCTGATTGGTCAATGAGTTACGTGAAGTAGTCGCTGAAAAAAATTCCTGGCATTTTCAAATTCTTCAAATGCCAAAAATTTTTTCTGCGTCATATTCATTTTTTCATTTGTGCAGTTTCTTTATATCAAAACATATCTAAATTGCCTAATTGTTGATCATCAGAAAAAAAAAATGGTGTTTCTAAATTTTTTCAACTCACAAATTATTCTACACATCCCAAATTTTAATTTTATCATATTTATCATATGCAAAAATGATCAATTCTTGCTTCTCAGATTTTCATACATAAATTCTAAACTCTACAAAATTCATGAAAATTCTTCGATTCCCCAAATAATTCGAGAAAAATCTTTGAAGATCTAGAGTTATTTGGAAAACTGTGGAATTTTCCGAAGAATTCAAGAAATTTCTTTAGTTTTCTAGGAAATCAATTCATAACCCTTCCCTCATTTTTCAACAATTACAGAGTTTAATCAGATTATTTTAAAAAGTAAAAAAAAAGAATTAATCGAAAATAAAAAATTTTTCATTGATGTTTCCCTTATCATTGTCTTAATTCTCTTTAAGTCATTATCAATATTTATAAAACATCTATGAGTATATGACGTTTAATAAATTGTATTTCTCCATTTTCCCAACGAACAGATGAGCGCGCGCGAAAGTGCACGCACAGGTCAAGTTTTTAAGACGTCAAAAGTGTCCATTTTACCCCACCCTCCCCTATTTCTCTTCAAATCTTGTTCATTCATCTTCTTGCAGATATGGGATACAAGAATTGGTACAGGGTCGATACGCTCAATAAAAGGTCCCCACATATGCGGTGATGCCCTAGACGTTCACGTAAGTGTTCTATAAATTCCAACCATTGATTCATTCACCGATTTGCCGCACAACTAATTGCTCATCGCATTTCTTGGCCCGACTGTTCGACTCGCCGCATGCATCGATGTTTAAAATTAAATAGTGAACTCAGCCCAATGGTTTATTAATAAATAACCAGAGTTGATCATTATTATTACCGTCAACAAATAACATCATTTGTACTTCGAACTTTCGGTGCTATGTTATTGCAGTGCTTTTAGGAAACCAAAATTATAACTGGGTCATGGACGGTTGAGGGAAGTCTCCAGCTGTGGGACTTGACCAGCGGACGATTGATAGAGACAATAAATCCGCAGAATCGGCCAACAACTCTTGATGGTGAATTTTTATATGTGGTTCAGTATTTCGGTGAAGATTCGAGAGGTGATCTTGTTGTGGCGGGGGGTGCTGGCACTGGAGCTGTTGAAGTCATTGATTTGAATGAGAAAAGGGTAAAAATAAAGAGGGATGGGGTAAAATGGACATCCGTTGTAATGCACCCAAAAAACAAAATAAGCTTCATTTAACAGTTAGATCGAAAATAAAAACTTTCGAAAATCTCAAATTTGGATTTTCACATGTTTTAAATTGAAACTTTTTAAAGTCCCAACTTAAGGCCGGGTGAATTTTTTTTTGAACGCGATCTTGGTTGTTTTTTTCAATTTGATAATCTGAAATGATCTCCAATTGCGATTCAGTTTTACATAGCCCTAGAGTCTCCAAAAATTATGATTCTACAATCAAAAAAACGTTCAAAGAAAGCTTAACATTTTCAAAGCACGTTTTTGAATAATATTGGGAAATAAACCCAATAGGGAGGAAATTGCAAATTAATAATTTGATGTATCTAATGGCTGTCAGGTCGTCATTTGTCCCAGTAGTCAGTGGCTGGCAGATCGTTAGTTACCATGATAAATTATCCACTCACTATTTCCTCTCTATCGGACTTATTTTTCAATCTTTATTCAAAATACTCTTTGAAAATGTTCATTTGTTTTCTTCTTTTTTTGATTGTACAATCACAATTGTCAGGGACTCTTGCGTAATCTAAAATCCAATGGAAATTGTGATATATTTTACATTATGAAGATGGAAAAACAATCGAGATAGCGTTCGAAAGATAATCCACCCGGGCCTTAATATAAAAATTTGCGCCATTCATGTAGAATAGGATGAACAATTATTCTTAAAATATTAAAAATATATTCTCGATTCTCTCAGAAATATTTTTCCGGCTATCTTACATGAATGGTACAATTTTTTATAAAAATAATATTGAAATTAACTGACTGCGGTGGCTGTGTGGTTAGAGTGTGGGATTGGCATGCGGGAGACCCGGGTTCGATTCCCGGCTGGGGGGGGCCAAAATTTGTGACACACCAAGTCTCACGGTTTCATTGTCGAGCGGGAGTCTCGCAAAAGACGACTGTACCTGGGCAGGTTTTTCCCTCAAATGAGGTTTCCTCTTGTCCTTCGGCGAATGCGGTACAGGGGGTTGGGGCGTGGGAAGGGAACAAATCGCAAAACCCGAAAGGGTATACGAGAGAAAAAAATTTAATAACGAAATTCGCTGTGTAGGAGTGAATTAAAACAAGCAGGGTTGTAAGCCTTTTTGGCAGAAGCCATGTAACATTTACTTTTTTTTCTGCCAATTCCATTGGTAATAAGCTTCCGAATGGATCCGTACAATTTCGCAGATGAAAACTACTCAAAAAGCTATTCCTATTGATAAGGGGAATAAACCACACCGACCTCTGATTCTGTCAGAGCTATACAATTTATTTGAATTGAAGAAAACTAATTCGTAATTGTGATTGCGCAATAACAATTACGATCCCCTGGACCATTTTTAACATTTTAAACGTTTGCGGGGTAAACGAACATTAAATAATTAGTTTTTTTTGCACTAATTATTCGTTTTTAGACATATATAATCGATCTTCAATATATGAGAAAGCTCATTCCAATAGCCCGGGACATTTAAAACTCATAGTAATCTCCCTTTAAATTCTAGAATTTTACTGAGATTTCAGTGAAATCTGAAATTTCATGATTTTTTTTTCGCCTAAATCGTATTCAGTGTTACTGTCCTCAAAATTGGTAGTCAACTGTCCATGAAATTTCATTTTTTTTCCAACAGTGTCCTTCAGGAAACAACGAGATAAAGATTTGGTTGTGGTCGGAATATAAGCGATAAGAGATTGTTCTTTAATGCATATCTAGCAATGTCCATTTTACCCCAGCCCCGGTTCAACAATTCATCCCTGATTCAATTCAGTAGCGAGGTGGTAAAACGTACCGACAAGTCAATTTTGACTATCGACTAGTTTTCAATGAATATCTCGGAATCTAAAGGAGATAGCAAAACTGTTGTCATGACCTTTTTTGTAGAGCCGATTGAGTGCTGCAATAAATGTAATTACAAAAATTTCGCTATCTCCCTTAGATTCGGAGATATTCCTCAAAAACTCAACTGGGAGATAAGTCGACTTAAACCGTTCTATCACTTCGCTACTGAATTAATTCGTTATGTATGTCACAGGTGGTCGGAAACTTTCCAGTAACCAAAGCAGTCTTAACGATAGACACCCACAAGACGGCTCTAGTCTTCGGCGGCTTGGAGTCGACCATCCGCATCGCCGAGTTCACCCAACGAATTTGACCCCTCATGTAGCCTCTGTATCACCTAAATAAAACTAAAAATCAGTCGAACCACATAATTTACCCCGTAATCACCCGATAAATGCATGAAGATAGGTGGATGGTCTTAGACCAGACCTTTCGCTTAAACATACAGTCGAATGTCGAGTGATGCCAAAGTTAAATATAAAACACGGCGGCGCCGATGGCCGCCCGCATCATCGCCGGTCCAGAACCAATGGTTCCATGGAAGTCAGTCTGTTCTAGCTTCTCGGCGCGAACCGGCATTTTTTAATTTAATGATTAAGTACCGAACGATCGCTTTTCACGAAATTGATAATATTGCCCTCGACACAACGCTTTTCTCTCATCTATTTCTGTTTTACTTCTCTCTGCTGTATTTTTCTGGTTTTGTGTGATACTGTGAAAGGAATAGTGTGATCAAATCTCGAGGAATCAGAAAATTGAGTGACGCAAGGAGTGAAGAGCTTCGACAAAGGTAAGCAACAGCGATATTTTAATAATTCAGGTTATTTCTGATGAAAAAAATCGCTGGGTTCGACGACCGTTGGCGCTATCCGAAAAAAAATGCCATTGTTTTCACATATTTTTGGCACAAAAAACTTCTCCCTCACTTCTTCCTTACCCTCGTGATGTAATAATTGCTCAACTAAAGTGTTACATTTTCTTATTCAATATTCTGACTCAATAGTCTACCAAAAATAATTTCAAAAACTTTTCCCTTTCGACTTCACGCAATTTCAAATTAGCCGTCGACATAAATCCAGTGCCTATTTCCGTTCGATTCACTCGCAATTTTATTTTTGGAAATATCCCGAGTGCAAAGTTTTGATGATAAATGTTTGTTTAACCCATTTGCGCAGATTTTTTTCTCCTTCGATGATTTCGTAGATTTGGGAAATTGTCAAAGTTTTGGGTGGACATTCTCGGAAATTTGAAAGGACGAGAGCAAATTTGTGTCATGTACTTGAAATAGGCGGATGTGTGAAAGGGAGTCATGGTGAAATATTCTTTTCTCTACGGGTAGAGACTGCGGGCATAACCCGCGCGCGCCTTTGGGATTTAAATATAGGAATCGGGGTATATTTAGACGGCCTACACTCCCGGTATCCGGTCAAAATGACTCTTCTTCGAAAGCATAAAAATTAAATTTTTTTTTGCTATCATAAATTTTGAAGCTCATTATTTTTCAGAGGATTTTTCTCGTTGTGATGTTAAAATAGGTACGGCTGGGGGAAAGTAAGCCGCGTCTAATGCGGTTGGGACACGGAAAAGCAACTATTTTTAGGGGCATTTGGATGGAAAATGTCAACTATGTCACAGCTGTCATTGTATACAAAACCTGTCCCTGAACCTCAAACAAAGTGAAAAAAAACTTGTCATTTTTCTTGTTCTTGATCCTATTTTTTACGGTAAAATAATAATGGAAATGAGGAAATAAAGATGGTGTTGGTATAGTATATCAAGAGGAAATTAAGCCTCCTTGCGGAAGTTGCGAGGGAAATTTAGTAACAAGGAAGTTAATAGCATTATCAATTGAGGGTAACATGAATATTCCGGTGACATCCGATTGACGATTGATATGAGGGCTAGGCCGTGGTTTAGATTCGGTATTTCTAGAGTATTTTGGCGATGAGCCATTAGGAATTGTATTCCTGCTTCTTCCGACGCACTCGGTTCGTATAAATTTGTGATCACATCGGCGAAAAATCCTCGGCCAATTGCTTTATGTGGTGGAGGGGAGGGCCCCTGTCATCTCTTCCATTAGAGCGTGCATTTGTCTGGTCAGTTTCTCATGTTGATGGGAATAGTCTTGGACGGTAAATCATTTTTTCGTGAGGTGTGATGATAAAATATGAAGATTGAATGGTACAAATTGATGTTTTTAATTTGACGGGCATGATCATTAGGGCGATTGGACTTTGTATTTTTGAAATTTTGCATTCAATCATTGATTTTCAATTTATGATAAATGGTTTGTTGGAGTTTACATTCCATGGTGGCACAAATCAATTTGTTATTTCTTTTATATTGTCGCTGTATAGCCTAAGGGGCATGCAATTAACAGAAAAATCCCTGAAAAGAAGCGGAATTATCAATTTTCAACGGCAACGGGGCGTAACTCCACTCCATGGAACTGCATGACAGTATGTTCTTAGAAATTTTTTTGAAATTTCATGGAAGATATCATAATAAATGTCATGAGAGTGACGTTGAATCGGATTTAAGCAAAAAATGGTTATGAAATTTCAAGTTTTCAGTAGAATTTACGGAAATTCATGAGTTTTCAGTGGTAGTGAGATGGAAATTTCATAACTTGATTGAGTTTTCAGTGGAGCATGAATATTACGAAACGAAATGACACTGAATTTTCCTGATTTTTCTGAATTTTCACAGGATAATTGAGCTGAGAAATCAAGTATTTTATTGATTTCCAGATAATCAATAAAATATGAAGAGAAAATCAATGGAATATTCGATTTTTCAATGACAAGATTTCCTGAAATTTCAGTGCGGCTTAAGCACGATAAAAACTTTACGGAATTTGGCACGGAAAATTCAGACAAAAATTTTTAAGTGTATGTCAATTTTTGGTGAAACATGTCATAGCTGTGATAGTTACGGGAGGTGTGGCCCATTTCAAGAGCTGTAAATCGTGGATGAATTGCTACCATACATCGACATGAAACTGCCATTTTCAATTTTCAGAATGAACTTTGCTACGGATCCATTCGCTTGTGGCGGTTAGGTGTATAGAGACACTATTTTAATTCGTGTTTGTTGTGGAATATAAAGGCGTTGGATTTATCGAATTCGTGTTTATATCGAATATATAAATCGGACTGAATTCAACAGAGATGACTGACTGACTGACCCTTCGTCGGGGAGCGTGCGAGTTTACAGACTTTCTGTTATGGAAGGTTCGAGAACCGTCCAGAAATCTCGTGAGGGACAAGAACAGAATGTTAACTAAATTTCGAAATAATAATTCGTTTGTGGCTCGCGCCACACGCTTGCTACCAATGGAAAAGGGAACTTGCATGAATTTTCTTCAATTTCCTAATTTCAAGTTTGGGACATGAATAATTAATTATTCAGCCACAAACATTTGAAATACTGCTCATTAATTAATAATTAATTGTTAAAAGTTGAAGATTTCAAATGCTTCGAAATCGCTAATGACGTCGCACAGGCGGTCGGGCGCTGGACGAATGACAGAATGGCTCGAGCCGACCTAACCCAATCTTGAGGTGCGCCTCGGCCAATGGAGGACGACAACTCTCCACTCTCATCTTTTTCGACCAATGAAGTGTTACCTGACCGTCTTCGTGACGTCATTACCGAAAAATGGTCCTCGAAAACGACTGATTTTCAATTCAGTAGCGAAATAGTAAAACGGTACAAATCAATTTTGACTATTGGCCAGTTTTCAATAAATATCTCGGATTGTAAGGAGGCTAGCAAAAATTTTGTTATAACCTTGTTAGAGATGAAGCTATGGTGTTAGGGCAGATTGGGGACACGTGATATGGAAAGGATGAAATTAAAGACACGCGGATTACAAAAAACACTGATAATGTACTTTATTTGTGGCGCAAGCCACGCGTCTTGTTGTTAGGGATACACGAATTGGTGAATGTCTCAATATGTCAATTTGATAGAAGTTTTTACAATGCACTGGAGGTTCTCTCAATGATAAACTTGATGATTGACTCAAAGTAATTGATAGTTAACTCAGAATGAATTGATAATTGAATCAAATAGAGACGCTACGGTAAGCGATCGACTCGATTTCTCGCGCTGATGTACTCGGTTGAGCGGTTGCGACGATACTCCCGAGTCGAGGATTTGGTTCTGATTGGACGTACACAGGTCTTTCAAGATCTCTCCAGACCTAGATGGACCTGGTAAGTCCTAATCAGTTCTGCGACGTACTTTTCCGGAGACCTTTCGAATCCTCAGTTCTTTTCGGTCCTGAGAAGTCCTCCTCTATGCTACAGAGAACGCGTGATTTTGAGAGCGGGTGAAGGGGAAGGCATGTATGCGGAGGGTTGAAATTTGTAGCCAACGAGGAGACAGGGTTGCAAAATATATTTTAGGCACCCTCATCTCCCCGTTTGCAGACGGTGTTTAAATAAAAAATAGTGAACGTTGATTCTGTATTTATTGACCCCCTGATGCCAATGAAACCCCTGAAGGCGCGACAAAAGTCGAAATAAAATTTTTTTTTTGGCCCCAGCCAAAGGGTCAGATTTTCGGGTTTTCCGGGGCAAGTGGATTTTCGCCAAAATCGAATTTTTTAGCCGGGTGAACGTTGATTCCAACTATTTAAGCGCCGGGCTAGTCAGAACTGTCAAAAGTATGTGGAAAAAGTGAAAACTGAGAAACCGTTTTTTTTGGCCCCAGCCAAAGGGTCAGATTTTCGGGTTTTCCGGGGCAAGTGGATTTTCGCCAAAATCGAATTTTTTAGCCGGGTGAACGTTGATTCCAACTATTTAAGCGACGGGCTATTCAGAACTATCAAAAGTATGTGGAAAAAGTGAAAAATGAAAAAAAAATTTTTTCACCGGAGGCCAAAGTGTCGGATCTTGGATTTTTCCGGGGGGAAAGTCGGTCCAAGGGTCACAAGGGTCCAAGTGTCAGATCTTGGATTTTTTGCCAAAATCGAATTTTTTACCGGGTGAACGTTGATTCCAACTATTTAAGGATGTTCTACACCCTTTCTGCCAAAATTCACGTTTTTTTAATTTTTCTGGCAAACTTATGATGGAATTGACGTGAAAAAATATAACGTTTTTGCGTTTTGTCATTATTTAATGACTGACGAAATTTTAAGGTGGTGCGAACATTTTCTTGCGTTTTCTCAAAACTTTTAAAAAGAATCACAAAACTGTAGAAAAAACGCATGAAAATTATCGCACCACTACGCAACTTCGTGAGCCATTAAAGAATGACAAACCACAAAATCGTTATATTTTTTTACGTCACTCCCATCGATAATTTGCCAGAAAAATGAAAACGTCAATTTTGGCTAAAAGGGTGTCGAACATCCTTAAGCGCCGGGCTTGACAGAACTGTCAAAACTATGTGGAAAAAGTGAAAACTGAGAAACCGTTTTTTTTTTGCCCCAGCCAAAGGGTCACATTTTCGGGTTTTCCGAGGCAAGTGGATTTTCGCCAAAATCCAATTTTTTAGCCGGGTGAACGTTGATTCCAACTATTTAAGCGCCGGGCTATTCAGAACTCTCAAAAGTATGTGGAAAAAGTGAAAGCTGAAAAAAAAATTTTTCACCGGGGGCCACAGGGTCAGATTTTCGGTTTTTACTTGGAACAAGGGTTAGATTTGTTAACAATTTCATTTTTATTTGGACAATGCATGCAAGCGGAGGGACAAGAGTGGCTAGAATAGATTCTGCAACCTTCTCCCCTTGTTGGGTAAAAATTTCAAGTCTCCGCATACATGCATCTCCCCTCCGCCCTCTCGTGAAATGTCGATTTTCGAGATTAAAAAAAACACAATAATTGCATTTTTTATATCAATAACGCATGAGTAAACAGGGATATGAAGGCAGATTTAATATAGGCCCATAGAATTACGGGGACCGGCAAGGATTTGGAAAGTCTGAATACAAGTCCTGCTTACACCTAAAGAGTGCTGAAATGGGACATAACCAGAGGCAGAAAGGTCTCGGAAGCAATTGGGAAGAGGCTTCCCAAGACCTATCCAGTTGTGAACAGAAAGACCTAAGTAAAACTTGTCACGTCCAATTATTGGACTCGGGGAGATGTATATTCTTTGATGGCTAGGTTGACACTGCTGAAAATTCATATTTGGCGATTTGCTACGTAATGTACACGTGAACCCGAAGGGTCCCGAAGTCGTTCGAGATTTTCCGTTGAGCCCGGTAATTTTTATAGTGAAATATTTGCTGCGTTTCAAACAAACCTTTTTTGTAGAGCCGACTGAGAGCTACAACAAATGCAATTATGAAAATTTCTTGAAAAACTCAACTGGGAGATGAGTCGACTTAAACCGTTTTACCACTTCGCTACTGAATTAATTATCATAAGACTTCTGGGCAATATTTCTCCACAATTTTAGCCGTTTAACTATCCATATGTTACGAGGAATGTGTAAATAGAGGAATTAGAAAGAATTGAGCTTCATGCAAGTTCCCTATAAGTAGAAATAAAAAAAAAGACTAATATCGCCTAAAGTGACGGGGAAATGTCCTCTTTCTATTGTTGTTCCAGGGATGCTGTCTTAAAGGAAAGGGAAGAGAGATAGAAAGATGTCGCAGCATCCTTCACGACCCCCGGGAGGGTATGGCCCGTCAGGCTGGTCAGCCCGTCCCACCTCCCACAGTCCCTTTCGCCCTGCTTCACCAGCACGCGGTCCACCCACCCCCATCCACCATCCCATGTCACCCCTGACTTATCCCGGAATGATGCACCCGATGAGCCCGGTGCCCATCGGCATGCCTATCTCACCGGGCATGTCACCGGTTTTTGGATGTCCACCACCTGGATTTATTCAGTGCCCAAGACCGAGATGGCCGTCGCCCGTTTCCACCGGAAATGCTGCGCCTCGACCTTACATACCTCAGGTATGATCACCACAATACAAAAAGAATATATAATAAGAATAAGAATGCATAAAATTATATTAATCAGAAATATTAAATCTTAGATAGAAGGCTTATTTTGGAAGAATAACTATAATACCTCATTAGCGCGTTTGAATGTTTTTTAAAAATGAGAGAAAACAGACTTATCATATATATACACTGATAGAACGGATTAGTTATTGTTAATGAATGGATTTTGGTTGGAGGTTAGGGTCTATTCGGTCCCACCAAATGTTCATTCGTTAATAGTTAACGGATGTACAGTTGAGGAGCCTTGTTTGACTTGACTTTCGCCATTCAAGTGAACCATTCGTTAACTATTAACGAATATTCATTTGGTTATATTCAACTCTACCATTCGTTAATAGTTAACGAATCTCGTTTGGAATAAATGAATCATTCTATCAGTGTACACGGAGAGAAATTTTTGATAAAAATTACCCTACCGTTTTACAAAAGTGTATCATGAGTCCTCGTTTCTTCATTTCTATCCCGAAATTTAGTCAAAATTAATATATGATGATCAAATTTTATTCTACATTAGAGAAATTTTATCCTGATAAAAATAAAAATTACCGTGCCGGTAGAGTAAAATTTATCGACCGTTCTTGAATTTTCGTTGTTATCTACATAAAAATTACTGGACTGGAAGGGTAAAATTTATTATGCGTCAGGATAAAATTTCTCTAATGTAGAATAAAATTTGATCATCATATATTAATTTTTACTAAATTTCGGGATAGAAATGAAGAAACGATGACTCATGATACACTTTTATAACACGGTAGGGTAATTTTTATCAAAAATTTCTCTCCGTGTATCTATGTACATAATTATGTCTTTTGTATTTACCAAAACACCGGAGAAAAGAGAGAGTCTAGTGCAGGTGTAAAACAGTTCATGTAGCACCAAAGAAAATAAATAAATTAAATTGAATTAAAATCATATTAATCAAATTGTCATGACGGAACTGGAAAGAAAACAAGCAGAGGACAGCGAGCATATGACAGCGCGTCATGTGACTGATATTTTATTTTTTTCGCCATCACTACATTGATGACGAGCTTCCAAATGATCTGAAATATTACGAAAGTTTATAGCTTCACAACACTAACTAGCAGCAAAAATTTCAGACGGTTACTGCCACCTCCATGGGTGCTACCAAAATTCCTATGTTTCGAATACTTTGTATGAGCGGGTATACATATTTTCTGTCCAAATTTCAAGTTGATATCTCGATTTTTGCACAAGCTAGTGTTTCCAAAGTTTTTTATGAAAAAACGGAAAAACGGGAATATTTAGAAAACTTTGTCTGATCTATTCATTTGTTGAAATGAAGAAATGGAATTCATTGAATTTCATTTTCTCATGAATACCTTATAAATATTGATAATGAATCAAAGAGAATTCGACTAATGATTGAAGTGAATAGCGAAGTAGAGTAAAAGAATCTATAAAGAATTTTTCATTTTCAATTAATTGTCTTCAATGTTTTAAAGTAATCGGTCTCCATAAAAGGACAGAATTTATTAATTTCACCGATGATATATATACATGTGAAATATGTATATCATATCTATATGATGTGAAAAAAAATTACCCCTGAAGAATTTGAAAATGCCGCGTTATTTTGTGAATAACTTCGTGTCACATATTGACCAATCAGAATTAAGGATTAGCGGTCACGCAGTTTCGAGATATTTCGATATAAAACAACTTCACGTTTCTTTCATCTTTAGTAAAATACGATTTTGATTGATTTAGACAGAAGGCATCGAAACGAATATTCTGAAAAAAGAAAAGGTGAAATCGGTTGCATAGTTCTGAAGATATTCCATGCAACAAATTTTTAAAAGAAGCGGAATATCTCCGAACCTACTAATGCGATTGAACCCATCTTCAATACTAAACATTGCTATCATGAGAGGAAGATTTTGTCCAAATTTCAAGTTAATATCTCGATTTTTGCACAACCTAGAGTGTTTACAAAGTTTTTTTTTATGAAAAAACGGAAAAACGAGAATATCTCGAAAACTTTGTATGAAAGGGTACACATGTTTTGATTTATTTAGATAGAAGCCGTCGAAACGAATATTTTGGAAAAAAAAATCGAGATCGGTGCTATCTTTGAAGATATTTGCGAAAAACGATTTAAAAATGAATCGCTTCTTCTCAAAAAAATATTAGATCGATCGGGCAGAAATTTTGCACAGAGCTAGTCCTCATTAGGACCTATAATCTGACAAAATTTCAGATTTTTTGGAATTACATTAGCCACTTAATTACTCAATTATCTAAAAATTGACCACCGGGAAGGTGACGGTGGAGGTGGTCACATACAGACATGGTCGCCAAACTTCGTATTTTTACGTTTCAGACCATTCTACATAATTTACAATCAAAATTAGAGAATGTGAGAATCGAAGGATTGCAATGCTTCCATTCGGAAGCAATAAATTGAAATAAAATAGTTTAAATTAATTACTAGTTATGAATTGGTACGTGATTCGAATCGGAGAGGGCGGAGGTACTTGGCCCTTATAAAATAAATTGTTTTCACTCAATTTTTGAGGTAAAAGAGGAAATATTTCTGTTACGCAGAGTCCAATTGAAGCACAGGGTGCCCCCGTACCCTGTGGACCCCCCGAGTATCTGATCGCCCCGTACAGACCTGGTGATTATGAGTACGTCGGTGTACCCCTAGAACCATCCCAAAACGACGACGAGGACAGTGGACCCAGCACGGCGGAAATTATTGCCAGTCAAAGTCAAGATTACGTCGATGAAAAATTGGCGGAATACCAAGCCACAATCGCTTTACTTCAAGGTCAGTTTTAGTTTGAATGCCCATTATTCTTCTGAAGGTGATGCGATCAATTTATTTACTTACGTCTGTTGGTATTTTGACGATAAAGTTTACATGTGCAGATATTGGAATTCATGTGAGTTAATTTAAGCAACTCATACCTTAAGGTATTTCGTGTGTAGATCATCGGGGGTGAAACGGAAGGGGAGTCTTATTGTTCTCGAGCCCTGATTCAATCGCTGAGCACGAAATTTTCCGATTTTCAAGTAACTATTCAAGTGCGCATTTGAACATTTTTTGAATATTGATTTTATTTATCAGATTGATTGATTTTGTTCTCATCACCTACGGGTGTCAAATAATTTTTATTGGATGTTATTCTAATTATGGAAATAATATTAAAATGCGTCTCGAGTTGGTAAACCTGTCGAGTGTTTTCTCTCTCTCAGTTCCATGGTCCAACCCATACGTTTCCCATAATGCTCACTGACATTCGAATCGCGCGCATGCGCGTGAGGGCATAATTGCCCCGAAACTCATAATTCTCCGAATCATTTGTGCAAATAACTTTCTTATGAAATCTGAAAAAAAGTTTGAAACTTATACGTGTTCTCAAGAAAGATTTGATTTATCACCCACTAGTTTTTTCTCAATAATTTTTCCTCATTATTTTTTTGGGTGCCATGGAATTTTCCCTAATTGAGAGCGGGGTAACCTCGGAGGTTATAGCTGGAATGGTTAGGAAAACATCCAAATTCCATCATTTTTTTTTTCTTGAAACTGAGATCTGAAGAAAATGTGCAGGAATGCTCAATGATGCAGTATACTTAGAAATTTCTCCCATGGATTTTCCAAATTTTTTTCATTATTTTGACTTTCCAAACGAAACACCTTAAGGATATCCAAGTACTTTGACTATTTTTTCTCCAGTGAAATGCTTTTCTACTTTTGTATTCGAACATCAGAGCTTTTATGTGACCCCATTTGACCCTAAGTTTCCGCACATTTTACAATGAATTTGAATCTCGATATTAAACCGCTGGAAAACATTTTAAAAATCTGAAAAATAAAATAAAAAGTTTAATTTTGGAGGAAGATTGATAAAATAATTAAAAAACTGCAATTTTTTAAGATTACGAACATTTTTTATAAACGATTTATAAACAATCAATTTTCCACCATAAAAATCATTTGTAAAAATCGTTTCGAAAACGTAACAATTTATTCACATTATGAATTTTATCAGAAATCGATTTCACGCCTAAAAAAATGAGGTTTCCAAAAGCTTAAACAATTTCAATTTTTTATTTAGAAACAACGAATGTTGAAAAATAACAATTCTGTTCAAAATGGAGTATCACGTGTGATATCATCTCTACTCTACAGTTTATAAATTGACAGATCCATCCAGTTTGCATAGGGATCATTTCAGAATCGTTTCGATAAAATGGCCTTCACGCAAGTTTTTTTTTTGTGAATGAAAATTTATGTTGCGTCGAAAGACATCAACGTTCAGTTGATTTTTTCATGTTTCTCCCGTCCTCTCCGTGAGATGAAATGTCAACAACTAAAATTAAGTAATGTGTTGTGAAGTCGGTCCTCGACTCATAACTAGTCCCCCAATCTTCCCAAATTACTCTCTTTCATAATCGTTACGTGTTCCGTGATATATTTGTGAACTACGAGACAATCTCGAAAAAGTTGAATTGTAATATTTCCATAATGAAATCACTTGATTTGAATCTTTTAAGTAGAGAACGTCGCTATTTTGCCGAATATCATGGTAACAATGTTATTAAATCATTTTAAAACACTTTTCATTACTCGTGCACAAAGTGAAATTTTACAATGTTGAGTGCGTAAAAGTGTTCGCCCAGGGGGAGTGCTACCTACCCAAGGGTTAAAGAACACGTTTGCCACGTGTGGCGAATCCTATTTTTCATTACAATGTGTGGAAAGTAGGAGTGTGCGCACGCGACGCATGCGTAAAATTTGTAATGAGTGCAAAAAAGTGTTTTTTGGCGAGTGGGAGGTTTATATCACGAGCCGAAGGCGAGTGATATAATCCCACGAACTAAAAAACATTTTTTCACGAGTTACGAACAATATTTTTCATCACAATGTGGCGGAAATTGGACTTATAGGCACGCGGAGCGTACCGAAAAGTTCACTTTTCGTCACAGCGTGATGAAAAATAATTTTCATCGATTTTTTTCTCGCGCTGATTCACACAATCAAATAAAATATAAAAAAGAAAATATGTCACTGTGTCAACCCCATAAAAAATACCGACAACATTTATCTGCATCAGACATGAACACAACATGCGAATTGACCTCCAGTCGAGATCCTTTGACCTTGCAAGAACCTTCACTCAAATTCACTCATTTGTCTCACTTCTCGCTACCAAAGAAGAACAGAACAAAATCATGTTTCACTTTGTTGATGCATCGGTGCTAAAACCGTGTGAAATTACCATAATGATGTAACATGGTGTTTGGCGACGTAATCCATCAAGGAGAAGTGGGACAGATAGAAGAATAAAAAATGAGGATGGCACCAGCAAGTTTTTACGCAATAATTGATTCTGTTTAGCGTCCGCAGTCATTTGCGATATGATGACGAGGGAATAGCGGGGACGAAGTTGCGACTAGACGGCCATTCGAACGATTCGGTGGCCGGTGTTTATAAATAGAAATGACGGGGGGTCACCTGCCGCGTTGTCGACCCATTCACGTATGCGAGCCGCAGTGGTACACTTCCTGGTATTGTTTTCACGCATTTTCACTCTCGTTTGGAGCTTCCTTTTTTCCTCAGTTTTGGGAGATGCATGGATTTTCTCAGTGGCTGGGATCTTATTGATAAGGCAAACCGGGCTCAGGCATCACGCGGGAACGATGCGAATGGAGTTTGTAAACAATTCTCTTCACGCGACTTAGAGGTGATACGATCACGCGATCTTTTTTAGAGGTGACTAGGGGGCTACGCCCCCTGCTCGCTCCGCTCGCAAATTCCCGTATGACCCACATATGACTCCTATAATCCTTATTCTGACCCTTGTGACCCTTAATCTGACTTGAATAACGCTAAACGTGACCCTTATGACTCTTAATCTGCCCCTCGCGATCCTTAACATGACCCTCAATCTGACCATCGTGACCCTTATTTCGAATCTCGCGACTCCTATCCTGACCCTCGTGACCTTTAATATGACCTTTAATCTGACCGCCGTGACCCTTATTCTGACTCATATAATTCTTAATATGACCCCTATTCTGACCCTCGTAGCCCTTAACATGACCCTTGTGACCCTTAACCTGACTATCGTGACCGTTATTTTGACTCATATAACCCTTAATGTGACTCTTATGCCCCTTATTCTGACCTTCGTGACCTTTAATATGACCCTTGTGACCCTTAATCTGACTGTCATGGCCCTTATTCTGACTCATATAACTCAATATGACCCTTATTTTGACTCATATAACTCTTAATATGACCCTTATTCCGAGCCATATAACTCTTAATATGACCCTTATTCTGACCCTCGTGGCCCTTAACATGACCCTTGTGACCTTCAATCTGACTATCGTGGCTCTTATTCTGACTCATAACCCTTAATGTGACCTTTATGACCCTTATTCTGACCCGCGTAGCCCTTAACATGACCCTTGTGACCCTTAACCTGACTATCATGACCGTTATTTTGACCCTTATGACCCTTAATGTGACCCTCGTGACCCTTAATTATGGAGTCTTAATTTCGAGTACCAAATTTTTATCACCAGAAATCGATTTGGATTTTTATAATATAGAGAGATGGTTTTCATGATTCTATTATTTACAAACTATTTATTTGGTGTCGATATTTGGTACGGCGTGTGCTTTCCCACCACTGTGCTAGGTATTTTTATTTATTCATTTGGGAGGTTGGGGAAAACGAGAAATGTTTTTTCACAATGCGTTTCTTCTCTTTCACGTGAGAACAACAAATAATTATTTTTCTCTTCTCGACGGCATTCTTAAACGATAAGTGTTTTGCTATTGAGTAATATTTACCCTCCTCTCGAGTGACACCAGTACCTCCCGAGTTTCAGGTCCCATATCTTAAAATATAAAATCATTGACAATCGAATTCATGAGGTCCGTGGGACCCATTCCATCCTTTTTAAATAAAAAACTGGATATATTTTTCTCCCGCAACAAAGCACAATGGAAGCGTGGGCGCAAAGTCCTCGATCGAACGTCTTTACTCGCGAGATTAGAGGCCAATAAAATTTGAAATTGCAATCAACAAGCATTCGTCATGATACGGTTACTATATGGCAACAGCCCGATCGATAATTTGGAGGCAGAAGAAACTGAATCAGACCAAGAGAAACGTCGCACATGGGGTAGACCTTTCTTAAAACGTAGTAATGCAGACGGTTGTGAAATAAAAAAGTCACATAAATCAGGGGAATATTGCGCAATAGACCCTAATCGAGATCGCCTTAGAACTACGTAAGAAAACATGAATGAGCCTTTCCGTCAGAGATGCGTCTGAAAAAAAAAGAAAAAGGACAACTCTGGGGTATTCCGACAAAGTATTTTGATGATTTAGTCAACATAACACGACTGCCAGAAGCGGAAAAAATATTCTTTTGGTAGAAAATATTATATCGCTGGGACAACATTCTCGATGGGATTTCGCTGGCTTTAGTCAAATAATTAAATTCGTCCTTCGGAATTATGAATGGCATCGTAAAGCCAATGTACATCGTGTAATGAAAAATTTATGTGGTTCGGTTGTCAAAACTTCAGTACATGGTACCCATTAAAATAATTAGTTTGAAGTACAGTTGTAAAATCCGTAATATGATTTAGTGTGTGAAGAGCCAAAAAGATTGTGCCGTCGAATTTTAAAACGCGATGAAATCTCATAAGTCTACTATCAAAGACTAGGAGTATATGATCACAATTCAGACACACCCATATCTATTCTCAAAAAGGTATGCCAAGAGCCGGTGAAATGGATAGCGATAATTTTGACGATTTTATCGCTATCATGATCTCTCCAATGTTCTTGGCCAGGAGATAAAAATATATGGGGCATTACGCCTGAACTTGTGCTAAATTGATTGCTGATTTTCCGGGCTAAGTTATAAATTCGGTTTCAGTACTTGAAAGCACCTAAAATATGCAAGTTTCAATTGTTCACATGAATTTCACACCTTTGCCAGCGTATCGAATAGGAGTTGAAAGGTCTGCGAGCAACCTCAACGGTGATTTTTGGACCCTTCAGGAAGTGGCATGAACGTAAAAAAAAAGGGAACCGTCGGGTCTTGTGCGTACGGTCGAGTTTTATTACTTGTACATGATTTTCTTGTTCTTCTCGCCCTTGTGAGTTTCCAATTTTTTTCCATCTCCGGTTGGAATTTTCAACTGAGATAATTCAGCATTTTGAGAATGGAAGTTTCCTTGGAGAGGGACCGTTATTCATACGTTACAGTTTCATCTACGAAACTGAACACCCCTATTCTCCCCAAAAATCCGGACGGAAAATACAAAAGAGAACGCGCATTGACTCGAAAAAAATTGGAAAGAGCGAAATTCATTAATTTAGTTCTAAGGATGTACGAAGGATTTCTTCGCATTGTTTATGCTACAGATGACGTCGCAGAAAACCATAGCCCACACAAAAAAATTTGTATTTTGAAAAATATGTAAAAAAATGTCTTAAATTGGCCCAATTTATATAAAAAAAAATGAAATATGTTTTATATATATTTTTTATAAATTATTCTTTATAAATAATAATTTATAAAGACAAAGAATAATAATAATAATAATAATAATAACCATTTTTTCAATTATTTATATGAGTAATTTCTAAATAATAATTTATATATTTTTTTATTAATCTTTATAAATTTGAAAAATATATGGAATTGGCCCATATTACATATTTTTTCAATATATTTTTTGATGGGAGAGAAAAGACCCAATGTAGTAATGCACTTGGGGTCTCTTTTACGAATATGTAGTCAATTCCTTCTCAGATATTGTCACGAATGGACCATTTGAAATGAATACCCAACTCCACCTCAACTTTTGTTCTGCTGTCACAATCTATTTCTATCTCCCTGTCCCCATACTCCGACAGACCCAAACCATGAATCATAAAAAATTCCTTAGATTACAACACTTGAATGAGCAATCAATACTTTCGACTAATTGAAGAATCTTTTTCTTGTTTCTACAAACACGAAACTTCTGGTTTGAAGACATGTGTTCACAGCCGTTACCCACACATGTTAGTTTTCATGAATTGAATATGCCTTGTACGTTATGACGCAACCGTTGGCACTAGTCATCGCACTATAGAAAGTGTTTGGCCGAATTTGTGGGTCAATATCTCCCCAACACGCTCGAGCCTTTGATAAACTAAAATTATGCCATCCGTTTGAGTTGAATAAATCACCGAGTAAACTGTGCTCGTAACAGTTTAAATTGTCCTTTGTAGTGTAAACAATGTACAGAATAAAGATGCTAGATCACGTGAATGGATGAATAGGAATGTGAAGCACATTATTTCAAGTTTTTTATTTATTTATTTATTATGTTATAGACCCTACAGCTGAAACCAATTAGACGTGCAATTAATACGAATTTATATAAATATGGCTCCCGAATGGATGCTTTGTAATCGCTCAAATTTGAGTTTCCAATTTTTTTTGTTACGGTACACTGTTGGAAAAAAAATGAAATTTCATGGGCAGTTGACTATAAATTTTCAGAACACTTAGGGGGGAAAAACATGAAATTTCAAGTTTCACTGAAAATTCAGTAAAATTCCAGAATTCTAAGGGGCATAAAGACGAGAATTCCTTAATTTATTTGAATTTCCCATCTAATATGAATATTGAGTGTCAAATTGCACTGAATTTTTAGTGAAATCTGAAATTTCATTATTTTTTCCCCCCTAAATCGCATTCAGTGTCACTGTTCTGAAAATTGAAGAATATATTTACCACAATTTTCTGGTTTTCTATTCATTTTCAGGGACAAATGGAACGGAAATTTACAGTTATGTTTAATTTTTCCACGAAATTCTGAATTTTCAATGGCAAGGTTTCCTGAAATATCAGTGGAATTTCAACACGATAAAAATTTCCGGAATTTGGCACGGAAAAATCAGACAAAAATTGTCAACAGTGCAACTAAATATGGTCTAAAAAGCCTGAATATGCGATTTTTAGATGGTGTCTTTATGTCAGTATGTATGTGGTCATTTTTAAAGAATTGTCTTAAAAAATTTCAATCATCAATCGAATTTCCCGAATTTTTTCATGAATATACACTTTTAATTTGATTTTTCACACAGATTCGAAAAAATTGATATTTTTCCACAAATCCATTTTTCAACGATCACTCAAAAAATGTTATAAAAATGGAATTAATCATGGCTCAAAAAATGTATATCAATACCCTCTTCATTGTATCAGAACGTGATAGAGGTCACACGATTCGTTGTTGAGTTACAGCACGTTGTTTATGCGATTTGAAAGAAAATAAAAAAGGGAAACGATTTAGTCACCGTCAGGTCCCCCTAACGAACATTATTCCGAATCAAATGAGGTAAGTCTGATTTTCAAATGATCGGGTCATCCGGCTCTCGTGATAATTGAACGCTATGAAAAATATCAAGTTCGATGGGGTATACTGGATGATGGCATGATCGGGTCATTATCAGGTGCTTTATTGGGGGAAGGCTTTTTATTCTTAAAATCCCATTTGAGATGAATAAACCATTGATTACGTTTAAATAACATGCAATTTATTACGATTTTGAGTGATTTATTATAGAATGACTTTTTTTTATCGTTATTTTACAAAATATGCGATGATGATCAAGACTTTGTTGGAGTTCATGCCTGAATACAAAAATTAATTTCTTAGTTTAGTTAAACATTTTCTCTTTTCCACCCAAACACTCAGGGTGACATTTATGGCTTTTCTTAGAAAATAGAGACGTGAAGAAAAACAGTCCTCATGGTGAGTCACAAAGGAGAGGCTGAAGAAAATTGAAACAAGGGCCTTTTGTCAAATGGGTCCAGAGAGTGAAAACTCTCATGACTTTTAGTTAGTCGTCCTAGAGACTTCGTTGGAGAAAGATATACCTTCTGCGTGCGATCATTAAAGAGTTTTACTTTGAAGAATAAAACTAATGTGTTTTTATTGAGTATTCCTACACATAATCCAATAGACTTTAAATGGTTAGATCGCACCATTCTACCCGGTCGGGATTTGAACTCGAAACCTTTCGCATGTGAGACAACGAACTTACCCACTACGCCAAGCCACCGGGTATTATAGAATGACTAAATGATTCATGAAAGAAAGGTTGAAATATTGAAAATTATGCAAATTTTCACTTTGTTGCTTCCGAATGCAAAAAAGTGAAAATTGCAGTTCTTCGATTTTCACATTCTCTAATTTTGATTGGAAATGATGTAGAATGGTCTAAAACGTAAAAATACGAAGTTTGGCGACCGTACACTGATAGAATGATTCATTTATTCCAAACGAGATTCGTTAACTATTAACGAATGATAGAATTGAATATGACCAAATGAATATTTGTTAATAGTTAACGAATGGTTCACTTGAATGGCGAAAGTCAACTCAAACAAGGCACCTCAAATATACATTCGTTAACTATCAACGAATGAACATTTGGTGGGACCGAATAGACCCTAACCTCCGACCAAAATCCATTCGTTAACAATAACTAATCCGTTCTATCAGTGTATCTGTATGTGACCACGTCCACCGCCACCTTCCCAGTGGTCAATTCTTAGAAAATTGAGTAATTAAGTGGGTAAAGTAATTCCAGAAAATCTGAAGAAATTTTGACCTATAATCATTTATTTTTTATTATTATATAATCTGAAAAAAAAATATTGTCAAATTATAGGTCCTAATGAAGACTAGCTCTGTGCAAAATTTCAGCCCGATCGATGGAATAGTTTTTGAGAAAACGCGATTCATTTTTAAATGGTTTTCCGCAAAAATCTTCAAAACTAGTGGCCCGATTTCGATTTTTTTTTCAAAATACTTGTCTCGGTGGCCACCATCTAGATCAATCAAAATATGTATACCCGTCCATACAAAAAATCAGAGATATTCCCGTTTTTTCGTTTTTTAAATTTTTTCATTCTTGTACGCACGATATTTTGAGAAAAAATGAAAATGGTAAGTTGGAATTTGGTGTGATTATACCTCTTACAATATTGAAGATTCGTATTTTGGATAGGCGCAATCGGCCGAGCAGTTTCGGCGATATTCAACCTTTTGTAAAAATCTATTTCATTAAAAGGTTGAATATCTTCCTGTAGACATCCTGTAGCATGTGGTTACGGTTGCATACCTGTCACAAGGCCAGGGAACTGCTACGGATCCATTCGGAAGCTTACTACCAATGTAATTGGTAGAAATAAAAAAAGAAAAGGACTAATAACGCAAAAAGTAACGGTCACATGCCTTCTGTCGGATGGGCTCGAACCCCTGCTTGTTTTTTTTTTTTCATATTTTTAAAATGTTGCTCAACGGTTCAAAAGAAAAAATCAAATTCAAACCTTTAAAGGTTAAATACTAAGGTCGTCGCAATATTTCCGGAAACCTAGGATCATAGGAGCTTAAATAGGAGGCCAGATGTGCAATTTCAAAATTAAAAAAGGATTTCAGCAAAAAATAACGAACCTAAAGTGCTTGGGTATTCTCAATCCAGAAGAGACTTCATTATCACAAAAATATGTATGGAATGCAGCGCAGGGTCCCTATGTAGACGACATTGAAATATTAGGATTGTCAGAAATGACGCGATAGCTGAACGGTAGAGTGTCGAACAAGAAAAAGAAACTGGTTTAAATACCGGTTAGGGGACATATTGTTTGGCTTTTCTGTAGTCGACTTCTCATACTATTTTTTATAGTCCTTCATTTTTTTAGCATTTGTTTATGAGAGAAATGTTCGGTAAAAATTCCGGATTTGTTTATGAGAGAAATGTCCAGTAAAAATTCCGGAACTCACAGTTCGCTCGCCGATGGAATCGACTCAGAAAATTGAAAGTAGCTCTACCATTACGATAAATTCAAAGCTTATTGAAAACTGTAAAAAAATTGCAGAAAACTCGATTAGATTCGGAATTCTAATTTTTTTCTCAATTTAATTATCGTTTTGGTTTTTCAAAGAAGAAATGTTTAAAAATCAGGATTTAACCCAGTGTCTTATGTGAAAATCAACATTTCCATTGTAATCAAAGATTAAAATCTGAATTTTTTTTCATTAGATGTGAAAAAATCAAGAATTTAAAAATAATCCACCGTTTTGCAAACGAGTTTTATTATTTATTTATAAGAGAAATGTTTGAAAAAATATCAATATTTTGCAAAATTTAATTTAGATAATACTGACTGGGTATGAATTTTTTCAAATTTTTTCCACGCAATTTAGTTGAAAAATTAAAAAACTGAAAATATCCAAAAGTACAGCGTAGCCCGGCCGAAGGGCAAAGCTACTTTAAGTGACGGTATCGTAATTTTTCACAGGAGATTCAGGTAAAAATTACGGAATGCTCTGGAAAAATTTCGTGATTTTAGCTAAAAATTACGTGACAGTTCTGTAAAATTTCCTACAACTGCATTCCGCTCTGGAATTACGTAAAAGATACGTAATTTTTATTGAATATTTCTCTCCGTAGATAGAAAATTTAATCGGGTGTTGATCAGGGCCCCCATGACCCTCTTCTGCCGGGCGTTGCAGCAGAGACACGATCGAGTGCATCTCAGAAGGACCCAATCGGGACCTCCCTTGACCCCGTTGAAATTTCTACTCGTGACGGAGTCCTTGATAACCTGATGGCAAAGTCAATTACAGCAGCGATTTTATTGCATTCAGAAGAAAGTTCTATAATGATAACGAGAATTTAATACTGGCTATCAATTAAATTGATGGAACTTCAATGTTTTTTCCAATTTTAGGGAAATTGACATCAGGAAATAACAAAGCTATTAGTCAGAACGTGAGTAAGAGCCCGTCGATTATTTATTCATTTCGGTAATGAGGAATTTAGGGACACTAGTCAGATTTTTTTTTAGGTTAATAGGTTCGATAAACCACGATTCCACACGGAGAAAATTATTTGATGAATTTCAAGCCCCTGTGAAAAATCCCCGCTCCCTTCACGGAGAGAAATATTCCGTAAAAATTACGGAACAATTCACGTAATCCTCAATGGGAAATCGTATTCCGGCAATTTTCATAGGAATAGAAGAGAAGAAATCTGAAACGTTCAGTGAATTCTCAGGTTCATCACCGAACAAAGTACGAAATTGTCACGTAATTTTTCCGCGAAGAAGTAAAATTTTACAGAAACTTCCCGACTTATTATGCCTCCAAATAAAAAATTCTTGAACGTTCAACAATTTTTTTGAAGCTGGTGAGTTATTTCTACGTCCCGTTCCGTAAAATTTCTCAATCGTTGGGGAAAAATTACGGAACGACTTGCTGTCCCCACAGCGGTGAGTCATCAGGCGGGTGGTTAATTTTTACGGAACAAATCGTAGAATTTACGTGGCGATTCGTACAATTTCAGTTCCGACTCACACTTTTTATTGAATTTTACTTCGCTCGCGGATTACGTTTCGCAACGTAATTTTTACTTTTTTTTCTGGCAATTTTTACTGAATTTTTCTCTCCGTATTTAGAGAGGGTGCGGATCGAGGATTGACACAGCAAAAAACAAATGTCCGAATTCCACACACCTTTTGTAGATATTTTTCAGACACTAAAAAATGTCTGAATAAAATGCAAATTTCTCTGAATTTCCGACGAACAGGTGCCTAAACATCTTAATTCGTGTTTAAAATTCAGATGAATTTTCATTTTGTTCAGACGTTTTTTAGTGTCTGAAAAATGTCTGCAAAAGATGTGCGCAATTGAGACATTCGTTTTTGCTGTGGAGCGGCTTGACATTGAATATCCCATTGTACTCGTGTGGGTGCAGAATTTATCGGATAAAAATTCACCTAAAAATTAATATCAATAATATATTCCCGAATTTTTCCACTCCCCAAGTGACACCTCAAGATAAACTTCATGTATTGAGTAGACCGCAAGGACAAAAAATTCGGGATGGCCTATGGCAATGCAATATCATTTCTCCCAGCGACTCCGTGGCCGTGGAATTGTGCCTCCCCGCCGCCACAACTTCTACCAAGCGTTTTACTACCGCTAGCAGTATCGAACCGGCGCCCGAGCGAGCTGCACACGTTACATTCCGTATACGGTATTGCGTTTTATTCCACTACGGGGGAAGGAACCAAGCCCTTAGTTTAAATTTCCTTGAATCAAACTCGAGATTTTTGTACTAAATATTAACAAGGGAAAACGGGTTTTCCTCTTAATCCTTGCATTTATCAATACGATAATCACAACATTCCAGAGAATTTATCAAACCAACAATAATTGATTGGCCCTAAGTCACTCGTCACCTGACAATTAACGAAAGTGGTAAGAAAAGGCATTTTCTATTCTCGAATGAGTGTCTCATCCTGTCGTCACTCCAGCTGGAACCGGCGGATCATTCCAGTCTGGTATGACACAATTTCATTCCTGATCAATACCTGAAATTCCTGATTTTGTGATAGTGCCAGGTTCATAAGTACCGAAAAAAAAATTAAATAATCAGTGGATTAGATTTATCACGAGGTGAAGTATAACAGTGCGACGAATAGTGAGATTTAAAAAATCGAAACTGAGATTACAATCAGCTGTGAACAACTGTCAAGGGCGACGCCGGCTAGCCGGTCCACCCCCACTCCTGCTGCAATTTTTGCCGCAAGTTTTTTTCGCATAGGCGTTGAACTTAAATGATTGCATAATTATTGCAATTTCTCCTTTTTTTACGGAAAGAGTGAGGGGAAGGGGTTATTTATGGTGTTGTAGAAGTGAATGATGTCGAGGGAGACCCCGCCCAGAGAGCCGAGGGGTGAGAGCCCTTCGCCGGCAGGTGGTAGTCCGCGTACACCACGTGGCGGTCTCTTGAGGGACCGTGTGAGTTTTTTTGAGCGCATTTTAACCTCGCAAAATCGATCTGTGAGCACTGAGGATCTTGAGCGCGCCGAGTCACCTAATCGGGCTAGTGACAGCTCTTTTGAGGAGTCCTTTGAGCGGTTGGTGGAGGAGGGCGAGTTGAATGGCGCCAAAGTGGTCAAGTTTGAGAAGATAACTGTGAGGAAGAGTGTGAGGGAGGTGACGTCCATCAGTAGAACTCCGAGCGAGGAGCACGGACTTGAGGATTCGGCTTATCAGAGCCATGGGATTCAGGGGAGCCATGGGAGCAAGTCAAGCTCGGTCACGAGTTTTGCTAGATTTCCGTCTGAGGAGAGCCTTGAGCAGCGGTCCGGCGAGGACAGGGCGGGCTCGGAGTGGTATGCTGAGTTTCATAATCAGAGCTTCCAGAATGTGTCTGCCAGGATGGAGTATGTGAGGAGTCGGAGTGAATATGACGCACATATTCGGGAGATTAAAGGTAAAAACGGAAATTACGTGGATGGAGGGATGCTGTGCGTAGTTATGCCCCGAGACGAGGCGAGAAATGCATTTTCATCATTGAGTCCCGCTAACTGTCACCTATCATCCTGTTTTGCGGCCGATAGATGGCGATTAGCGGCCACTCGAGTGGAAATTCAAATTAGGATAGAATAAGAGACTGACCAGTAAAAACTGATTTTGATCAATTTTGGATCAGAAATGTAACGCTTGTTTGGGTCCATGCCTGGTCACAATTTTAGGATTCGATCTTCCTGAACAGTACCGGATCCGATACGGACCTAGTCGAGATTTGACTGATCAGAATAGGATCACAATTCACTCCGCCACAATGGATACAGATACTCCATTCAGAATCTCATCAGATCCTGATCCGAAAGTCTAATCAATAAATTCTGACCAGTATTGAACCTAAAACTAATGTAGATCCAAGCTAACTGATATGAGTGAAATTTCCACTCGGGCATGGACTTGATAAAGAGAAACAGCTGACTTCAGGTTGCCTTTAACGCTCCTAGGAGCGTTCAATTTTTTTACCTACAGTCAGCTGTTTCACATTGTCTCGTTCTTCATTCTTCCGTCCTGTTTCTCATGCTCGTTCTTTGTTCCTTATACTTTCTATTGTGACGGGTTGATGTTTACTGCAGACTTCGGCGACGAAAATGATCAAATCATGAAACGTTACCGATTCAAAAAATTATTTAAATAACAGGTGAAGTGAAACGGAGGAAAAATATTGTTTTTTCGTCAATTTTTGATTAGAATCTTTTTTTAAAAATATGATATGGTAAAGTTGCATAATCTTCAATAGAAATGATGCAAAAACCAATAGAATTATTTTATAGAATATTCGCAAAACTCCAATGGATCTATAGAGTTTCAATAGAAATTCTGTAGAATTTCTTTATGAAAATGCTAGATTTTTCATGTGATTTTTTTAACTTGACAAAATGTACAAATTGTTTTTTTTTGGCTATTTTTTTCTCGATTGTGTACTTGGTTTTTGATATGTGGAGGGGAGGGGGGCGTCGCCCCCCCCCAACCGGGGGCTGCGCCCCCTGGACCCCGTTTCTGCGCCCCCTCCCACCTCCCCTTGGCGAGACTTCGTGATAAAAAATAAATTATGTCATTCAGCCGATCGCCTCGGATTGTGAGTCGTGTCCAGTGTACAGAACTCGGAGTCGGTAAGTCTGGGACTCCGACCTAACGACGCCTCGTGCGGCAAACTTCAGATGACTCACAAACCTCGGCCTATCGGCCTTAAGACATAATCTACTATTTCTCGAATCGTCTCGTCGAGAGTCGGAATATTCTCTCGCAGTTTCTCGTTTCGTCTCGACGCGTCTCATCTCATCTCGTCGCTCACGGTAAAAATAAGGGTCAGAAAAATGCCAACTAAATTAAAATATCGGTCGATAAAATATCTTGAATCTAAAATTTAAAGGTGGGTAGCAAAAGATGCGGGGAGGGTTGGAAAAATTCAAGGGTACACTGTTAGAATTTTTTTGAAATTTAAGTAACAAATGCATTTGAAATATTCGGAACTTGAATTCAATTTCAGGAGAAATTGCTCTTGGAATTCCTGATTCATCTTGGAAATTCAATAAAATCAAGTTTTTAATGATGAATGATCATTGAATTTTCACACCTATGGTGAAAATTAAGCATTACATTCAATTGAATTTTCAAGAGATTAAAAATTTAGAAAAAAAGTTGCCTGAAATTTAACGATTTTCAGTAATTTTCCTTGTCGTATGAACCTGAAAAATCAAATTTCATTGAATATTCAAGAAAATTGACTGATTCATCAAGAACAAGATCAATGGAAATTCAATATAAATAATTTGTTGTAAAAAATTTCAAGATTTTTTACTCGGAATTTGAAGAGTAATTTTCTGACTGTGTATTAAAAATATTGGAGTGGAGAAAGAACGTTTGTACATTTCGCAATTATATTGGTGAGATGAACAACAGATTAATTACCGTGTGAACTAACTAAAAATTGAAAACTGTGGGCAGGCACTTTTACCAAATTATCAACAAACATTGAATTCCAGAAATTCACTCTCTAAAATTAGTGATGCCGTCGAGACTAGTCGAGAATTATTTTGAAGAAATCATCACGGTATGGAAGAACATCGAAAGTTTTGGAATCGTCGCAATCTTGAAACACATTCGATCGGTACATCTCGTCACAATTCCGGGAGCATTTATCTTGCCTGGATCTCGAGATTTTCAGTTTTTTAAGTTCACGAGACGAGACGAGACAGATATCGAGACAAACATTTGAAAAACAGAAAATACTGAAACTCAGACGTGATGGATTCTTCCAAGTTCGTGGCGAGATGCACCGATCCAATGTTTTTCGTGATTACGACGATTCCTAAACTTTCGATGTTTTTTTAGACCGTGATAATCTTTCCAAAATAATTCTCATCTAGTCTCGACAGCATCACTATCTAAGATGTATTCTAGAAGGAATTGAATTGTAATTATGATTAAAATCTTATTTAGCGAGCCTAGGAATTATAGCACGAGCACATCATTTATTGTAATATGAAAATTGAATTGCTTTTTGCAATGAGAGTGATTATCCACAATTAATTCAAAAAAGGAATATCGAATCTGACAGGAAAAAGGCATAAGTGGCGCTAGTTTAATCAAAAATTTAGTGATCCAGAATATTCAACTCAGTAGCGAAGTGGTCAAACGGTTCAAGTCAATGTAGTCTTTAGTTGAGTTTTCCAGAATTATTTCCGAATTTAAGGAAGATAGCGAAATTTTCATAATAACCTTTTTTGTAGAGCGAATTGAGTGCTGCTAAAAAGTTAATAAGAAAAATTTTGCTATCTCCCGTAGATTTCGAGATATTCATTGAAATCTCGCCAATAGCCAAAATCAACTTAAACCGTTTGACCACTTCGCTACTGAACTCTATGTACGTCTTCGTCAGAAACATGAGCTTGTGTAAACATTCGAATTAGAGCTTTTAGAAATTTGTTTATTTCCAATACTTGGCGATTCAAGCGAGAGTGGATATGTAATTGTAAGCATGCACGACTAATCGTCCATCACACTGACGTCTCACGTGCCTCATCTCCTCCTCCCTTTTCCAATCTTCGTCTCCTGCATGCAATTCACTGTGTAAACCACACATCAGCCAATCATCGGAGTAATTATGAAACAATTTCGCGTACAAATAGAATGAGAATACGGTAAGGAGAAGTCATGAAGTGAGACTGAGCATTTCAATGACTCGGCACCGTGTGTGCCCCAACTCCCCACTGTGTTCATTCATCAAAATCCATGAATACACATCATGTGAAATAGTTCATATCGAAGTTGAATGTCAGGGCCATGACTTCGGCATTCTTCGTCATCATATAAATCGAAAACTCGAGTCTGTTATTTTTCAACTATTTTAATAATAATTAAATTCATCAATCTATTTTCATTTCAAAAATAATAAATGACAAATTTCAGTAGCGAAGCGGTAAACCGGGTCAAGTCGACTTTTACTATTGGCCAGTTTTTAACGAATATCTGGGAAACTAAAAGAGATAGAAAATTTTTCGTCATGACCTTTTTTGTACAGCCAATTAAGGGTTATAAAAAATGTAATGAGAAAAATTTTGCTATCTCCCTTAGATTCCGAGATATTAATCAAAAACTGGCCAAAAGTCAAAGTCAACTTGACCCGGTTTACCGCTTCGCTACTGATTTGGTTTTCATTATTTTTAGTGGAAAATATGGCATTATCGAAAAAAAAAAATCAACGGCCTTCTTGAAAAATCATGTACATTTTGCATTAAATAAAAGGTTTCAACGATATTTGGTTTATCAATTAATTTTCTCAACAAAAAAAAAACATTTAAAAAATGCATGCACACTTCGCGTTAAATCGCGAAGTTAACATCATTGTGACAAATGCAACTTAAGTTGACATTGAAGTTTTTTTCATTTCTTCACGTTTCACCACATTCGAGATCATTTTCAATCAAAATTAAAAAATCAAAAAATCGGTCAAATACAAGGCTTCCACCAGGGATAGGCAATAATAAGAGATTTTGACAATATTAAAAAGAATTATCTCCTCATATTGTTCAAAGGTTAATTATATTTAACAAATTTAAAATATTACAGAATTTATTAGCTGAATTTTTCGATTGATGACGAATAAAATATTTGATAATACTGAAATGTAATTTTTTAGTTAACAAGCTATTTCTAACTTTAGGGACTTGATTTTCGATTATCCAAATAATCGTCAATCTTCCTACCTAAATTATTGGTTAATAGAATATTTAGAAAATTAAATGTACAAATTGATGGTTACTTTAATATTTAAATTTTTTAAGATTTATGTTAAAAATTGACAACTTCAAAATTTAACGGTAATTATGATTGATTGATATGCCTATCACTGGCGTTCACTCGAAAGCAAAAAATTGAATCAATTCATTTTTTTTGGAAGACACCTTTCATTATTTTTTATGTAAAGAAATAAAATATGATGTCACGTTATCCAGCATATGTGAATGGTCTACAGTACCGGATCGATGAAAGGTACCGAAGGGTGCCTGCTAGGGGAACGAACTCGAAATTTCTGTAAAGAGACAATTTCCATGTATCTTAGTTCATTCATATCGAAAAAAAAATTTCTCATCCTCATTGTGCAATTGATAATAGTGTCAAGGCCACCCGATTATCTGAAATAAAATCGAATAGTATGACGTTACCACTGTCGTAATGCGTATCGAGTAATTGATACAATGCTACGCTGTGGAATCTATCGTAATGGTTCGACACGTTTTCCTACTACGCGGTTAGTGGAAATTCAAGTATTCGTCACGGATATCTTCGGATATGATTTATATTCGAAAATTCACGTGAACACGATCCAGGGACGGGTTTGAAGTATAAAGTATAACTCAGTTGAAATATCACTTGACACCTGAGTTCTATTTATATTAAAGTAAATGAAAAATAAGGGAGAACCGGTTATATAACAATTGCAGGAAAAAGTGAAGACAAGAGTGTGAGAGAGAGGTGTGAAGCTTTAGACAGGAGTGCAAGGCAAATTATTGTATTAATGCACAACTGTCTGACCTCATCCTCTTCTCGAGAAGTTGTCCCACTTTCCGGCTATCCTTCCACTACACTCCAGCCGTTTCTTCCGTTACTGCCCCCTCCACTCTCTGGCATACATCACGCGTATACCTTCGGTTTCCCTTTCGTTTCGAGGCAAAACGCCGAAATTTGAAATTATAATTTTACGGGGCATCTACTGTTGGACGTTTGTAAACATTTTGATGAACGCCGCGCCGCACTTTTTCCAATTTTTTAAATTGCATTGTAGTAAAGCTTCAGAAAAATTTGAAAAAATTTGGTATCTCATTTTGAAGTGTCTAGAAGCCACATCAATGAAAATATCCGCCAAAAATATCACAAGTAGTTTGATTTTCAAATTTTCATTCCGAAACTCCAGGCCAAGGGCTGGTCACTCCTCAATCCAGTGACTCACTCAATGATTTCCAGAATCAGATGATTTCCTGTGATTTCTCGAATGATTTTTGTGATTTCTCAATTGATATTAGAAATTATGATTTCTTTTGATTTCCATGATTTCTAGTAGATTCCAATGATTTCTTGCTTTCAAGAAATCACTGAAGAAATCATGACCAGAATGGGGCATCTGTCGATAATGGCAGTTGTCTACATGACGTTGCAATACGTAAGGATGTCAAAAACTTCAATAGCATCACATTTCGGGACGGGGTGATTTCGAACGCACAAAAATTGTAGAGTTGGAACTGCAAAATCAATTTCGTTTTTACACTTATCGATGATTTTTAATGATTTCGGAAATCACCTGATTTCTTTGCGATTTCTATTGATATCCGATGATTTCCATAAATCTATAAAATCACTGTCGCAAAAGGAAATCACTTGATTTCCAGTAATTTCCATTGATTTCTGGTGATTTCTTCCTTGATTTCCAGTCGAGTGGTCCAGTGTATAAGACGAATTATTGAAAAAACGTGGCAACTTTGAGCTTAAATATATAATTAAGGGTAACTCTGAACCTGCAAAATTTTGAACATACTTGTTCATATTAACACTTACAGGCGTACTGGCGTGATTCTAGTCTTTGGGTTCTACATAACATAATATTGGGGGAATGGGAACCAAGGGCTACAATCTCTCCAGTACAACTTTAACTAGTCTAGTCACCATACGCGACCTCGCGACTCGGTCACCTGCGCGGGGAGTCGCCGCCGTATTATTTAGGCTCAAGCGTTGCCGAATTCCCTCTACACTGGCCGAGCGCGTCGAGCGAGTTTCCGGCAACGTCGCGTAACGGGCACCTTCGCCCGGAACGGACACGGGAAAAAATGATTCATCTGTTGGAAATAATTTGTCGTCATTATGAGTTTCGGAAATCACGTTGTTCGAAAAACAACTGTAATTTTTTATGCACTCCAATCTAAAAATTCATGTTTTTTCCGGTTAGCCGTTTCCCTCATAAAGTGACTAATCTAGGGTTAAGAATTTCACCAGTAATTCGCATTCTTTTCTAAAATCACTAATATCATTAGTGAAACGATTCAGCAATCAACTAGAGAAGAGTTACGAATTTACGTATAAATTATTTTGCACAGGGTCAAGAAGATTCATCATTGAAACTTCTTGTTGCTCATCAAATTCTCTACAAACAAGATTTCACAACTTCACTATTGAATTATTGATACATTTCACAAATAATTATTTTCCCATAATTCATATATTTTTTCCATACAACTCATCGTTGGCATATTTAGGTGATTTATCAATTTTTTATTTCTTGACGGACCTCGAATTGTTCTGAACCGTCTCTCTATTGGTTTGGTTACCCTGTCATAGTAAATATGTTTTTCTGTACTGCTTCTCACGATTCCTCGTCTAGGAATTGGTATTGCATACTTCCCAAACTCGAAAACTTGAAAATCACTACAAAACAATCTTGTCCCGGGCTGCTGCGATGGAGTTTTTTTTACTCGTGTGGTTGGCCACTCCTCGCCTACGGCTCGGAGGTCAACGCCACACGAGTAAAAAAACCCCATCGCAGCAGCCCGAAAAAATACTATTTTCTGTACTGCTTCTCACGATTTCTCGTCTGGGAATTGGTATTACATACTTCCCAAACACGAAAACTTGAAAATCACTACAGAAATATATTGTTCCTGGGCTGTTGCGATGGGGTTTTTTTACTCGTGTGGTTGGCCAGTCCTCGCCTCCAGCTCGGAGGCCAACGCTACACGAGTAAAAAACCCCATCGCAACAGGCCGGAAAAATACTATTTGGATGCAGTGTTCGCGTTTCTCTGAATTTCGCCAGTTCTTACTTCACCGTCAGAACCCGTTAAACCAGTCGACAAATCAATTTCCCCAAAAATAATTTAATTTGCTTCATATTATCGAGTGTATATTTGCCTGTTGCCATTGGTAATAGGCCAAACCACACGCCACAGTCTGTCCGTAGTGGTCTGCATTTCATTTAAGTTTTCAACTGGTTGGTTTACACGAGAAGGGTGGGTATCCATTATAATTGTACACAGTCACATGGTTGTACCCACCAACAGCTTAATTGCTTCCTTACCTACCGACACATCAAGAAAAAAAAACATTCTCTGTTGCTTCAATTTGCGTTATTACCACGTGTGAGTTGTTTCACACCCGTTTCATTTGTTCATCGTTGATAGCGGTGATGCTCGAATGAGTTCATCAGTCCAATCATCCGTTTCACTGTAAAAAGGGAAAGGAAGGGCAGGATTTTTCGCACAGTCGTATGTTATTTTGGAGCGAGCGTTGAACGGTGATAGTTACGAAACAAATGGGAAATTATTTTCGTTACAACATAGTCAATATATTTTTGTTAATAAATTAGCAAGATTGACCCAACCGCTGATATCGCCCAACGGCAATATTTTTTACCTTACTCTGAGTATTTATTTCAAAATAAATTTCTTCAACAACAGACGATGCAATCAATCTCACGATCAATTTTGAGTGCGTGAAGCTAAGCTTTATGCACACTTCACGGTGAGAAATATTCAGTAAAAATTACGAAACAACTCACGTAATCCACAATGGGGAATCGTATTCCGGCAATTTTTATAGGAATAGAAGAGGAGAAATCTGGAGCGTTCAGTGAATTTTCAGGTTCATCACCGAACAAACTACGAAAGTACGAAAGAAATATAGTATATTGTGCACAGAGAGAAATTATTTACAAAAATTCTAGTGCTAGCATGGGAAAAGAGGCGCAAAGTGACGGCCAGGAAAAAATTCCAGTGCCGGCACTAGAAATTTTATTGGGGAAAACGTGAATTTTTCCCCGTATTTCTGTGAAAATTTCACAGAAATCCCCAGATATTTTACAAAAATACCAAGAAATTTTACCTTAACAGCACTAGAATTTTTCACAGTCGGTGGATTGTGATTTTTTCCAGTACTCGTACTAGAATTTTTCCAGAAAATTTCTCTCCGTGTGTTACAAGTGCGTAAAGAACCACTTTTTCGCACGCACGCGTAACACATCCTATTTTTTGTAATACCTGCCGAGTTCACTGTTCGGAACCGCAGTGGGAGTAAAGTGGTTGCTTTTGTGCACGGTGTGCATAAAGTTCAAGGTCGTGTGTAAAGTGAATTTCGAGTGCGTAAAACGAAGCTTTACACACACTAAACGGTTTCGAAAAGTGAACTTTTGAGGCACGTAGTACCAAAACATCTTACAGAAACTTCCCGTCTTATTATGCCTCCAAAATCAAAAATTCTTGAACGTTCAACAATTTTTTCATCACGCTGTGACGAAAAGTGAACTTTTCGGCACGCTCCGCGTGCCTAAAAGTCCAATTTCCGCCACATTGTGATGAAAAATATTGTTCGTAACTCGTGAAATAGTATATTTCGTAACGAGTGCAAAAAAATATTTTTTAGCTCGTGTTTTTTGGCGAGTGTTTTTTCACGAGTTACGAACATTATTTTTCATCACAATGTGGCGGAAATTGGACTTTTAGGGACGCGGAACGTGCCGAAAAGTTCACTTTTCGTCACAGCGTGATGAAAAAATATTTTTTAACTCGTGGGATTATATAAACCTCCCACTCGCCAAAAAACACTTTTTTGCACTCGTTACGAAATATACTATTATGAAGCTGGTGAGTTATTTCTACGTTCCGTTCCGTAAAATTTCTCAATCGTTGGGGAAAAATTATGGAACGACTTGTGGTCTCAGCGGTGAGTCATTAGACGGGTGATTAATTTTTACGGAACAAATCGTAGAATTTACGTGGCGATTCGTACAATTTCAGTTCCGGCTCACCCTTTTTATTGAATTTTACTTCGCTCCCGGATTATGTTTCGAAACGTAATTTTTACGTTTTTTTCTGGTAATTTTTATTGAATTTTTCTCCGTATTGCGAGCTTGACGCACGCGATACGGAAAACAACCGCTTTTTACGCACACTAAACCGTTTCGAGAACTGCATATGACAGTGAGCATGTCACTGAGTAATGTCTTATTTTTTTCCCCATCAATTTTCCCCCCCACTGATGGCGGGTTTCCGAATGGTTTGCAATATTAAAAATGTTTATAGCTTTACAACACTAACTAGCAGCAAAAATTGCAGATATTTACTACCACACTGATAGAATGATTCATTTATTCCAAACAAGATTCGTTAACTATTAACGAATGGTAGAGTTGAATATGACCAAATGAATATTCGTTAATAGTTAACGAATGGTTCACTGGCGAAAGTCAAGTCAAACAAGGCTCCTCAAATATACATTCTATAACTATTAACGAATGAACATTTGATGAGACCGAATAGACCCTAACCTCCAACCAAAATCCATTCGTTAACAATAACAAATCCGTTCTATCAGTGCACCTGGAAGCAAAAAGGTCTATGATTCGTTTTATAAATTTCCAACTCCTCTATTCATACGGAACTTTCTTTAACTTATTCGGCCGCGGAACCGGCAACAATCACGAGATATCGATGAGTTTTTTTTCTCCCCTGAAATACTGCGAAACCATCGGAATTAAAGTTACGAATATCCGTAACGACTGCACCGCTGTGTCGTGCTGTACAGGAAGATCCACCCGGCGAATATATATCATGTACAAAACTCTCGGATTATTCGAGCTGTCTTTCCGCGCGGCATGGCACGGCCAGTACTGGTGTCCTTCCTTTGTGAAACATTTTTTCTCCCTTTTACTTCGGTCTTTCACTAAAAATCAGAATGGGCAGAGGGAGAGATACAAGGCGGTAATGCACACGCGATCGGAGAGACAATATTCAGGGATTCGATGATAACTGCTAAGTTTTTGGATTTTAGTGGGATGCAGAGAAATGCGAGTTTTCTTAATGAATAGTGCTCGACAGGGATTTGCGATTTTTAGGATTTGACGAGGAGAATGGAAATTATGAGAGGATTCAATTCTTTATGAAAAGTCACTTTTCATTTACTATCGTAAAAGTTAGCAAAAGTTCGACTTTATGCACAAAAATCTGTAAACGAAAAGGGACTCTTCCAAGCACGTGTTTTAAAATTGTATATACACGGAGAGAAAAATACACCATAATTCCGTGAAAGTCCCTCCAAAAATTAGTGTGCTACTCACTAATGCTGGGACATAACAGGGGGTCACCAGAAAATTCGTATGTGGCACCCTAAGTTTTACGGGCATCGCGCGAAGTAGTGGCGCAAGTCCCTCTAAAAATTGGGCTGCCACATTCGAATTTTTCGATGACCCCCTGTTATGTCCCAGCATTGATGAGTAGCACACTAATTTTTGAAACATTTTCTTCTCAGTGTAGTAGAGTTTCCCTAACTTCTCTACTCTCCAACTTCTCAGTGATTAGCGACAGCGGGGAGGGTGTTCCCCCACTCTGAGCACTCCAAGCGTGCGTGAGTGCTATGCGTATATCTCTCTGCGCTTGGTGAATGCGCAGTAAACAGTCTTTACTCCCGTACTTTTTTCGTACTCCGTGTGTCCCATTATGAACGCAGCAGCAGTATCAAAAAATATTTTTCTGTACTGCTTCTCACGATTTCTCGTCTGGAAATTGGTATTACATACTTCCCAAACTCGAAAACTTGAAAATCACTACAGAAAAATATTGTTCCTGGGCTGTTGCGATGGGGTTTTTTTTTACTCGTGTGGTTGGCCACTCCTCGCCTACGGCTCGGAGGTCAACGCCACACGAGTAAAAAACCCCATCGTAACAGGCCGGAAAAATACTAGTTCGACACATGTGAGACGACAACTTTCAGTTCATGTGATTAGCAGCGCCCGGCTTCGCTTTGAGTCGCCAATTTCACACCTGTGAAAATTCCGTCTCACTCGTACTGAAATATACTAGTATGTCACACGACGATAATAGTATTTTTCCGGCCTGCTGCGATGGGATTTTTTACTCGCCTTCGGTTCGGACTCCAACGTCACACAAGTGAAAAAAACCCATCGCAGCAGCTTGGGACACGATTTTTTTCTAGTAATTTTCAAGTTTCCGAGTTTGGTTTGCAATACCAATTCCCAGACGAGAAATCGTGAGAAGCAGTACAGAAAATGTATTATCTGACTCATGTGATTATAATCCTCGCCTTCTGCTCGAGGATCAAGTCGATCGGCTCAGCTTCCAAATTGTCAATTATTTAATCCACAGTCCCCCCATGCAAAAATATATAAAAAATACATGTAATATATGCTAATTTAATATATTCTTCGAATATGTATAATATTTATATAAAATATATAATTCTGAGAATCTTTATTTTTCCATATGGGTCAATTAAAAATTTAGATGATTAATTATTTTATTGTTCTTCAAATTTCAATGAAAATATTAATAATCTAATGATTGATGCCCATTCCTGCTTGTTCTCAATTTTTTCAACAAAACTTTATGATTTTTTCTTGGAAAGACATTTCAACTTGAAAATCCCATTAAAATGAATCTTCATTGTGTGTAGTAATTCCGAAGAACAAGATAAAACATTTAACAATACCGCTGAAGGATCTGACAAGAATTATCACAACCATAAATATTGCAATACCAAACTCATACATTTGTTCCGTAACAGCTATTTATATGCGTGTTCGTATACAGTACCGATGTGAGGAATGGCCTACGACCGGCTGCGATCAAAGAGACGTTGCGCGGATAAATAAACACAACCGGTGGATAATTGCACGCCGCATTTTCGATGCATTTTTTATTTATTTTAATTTTAACGTTTGCGGGGTCTTTTTTGCGCGTTGTACGTATTTATAGCGCTCTCGCGAACGGGAAAAATTAATGATCGAGAATGCATTAAGAGAATCTAAATGGTCATAAGGCATTATACGGAAAGATGTTTGTAATAAATGAATGAGCATCTACCGCGTAATTTCCAATAATTTTTTTGTCGCCGATGATGTCTACCTTTAATCCTGAATTAATGATATTTAATAAAGACTTGTTGACAAAAAATACCGGTGTTATCAGCTTTTTATCAGCCTTATAAACTTCTCGGGAATTCTATCTTATCGGAAACCGGTTCTCCTGATCCCAGACGACTGCAGTTTATTCGGATTTTTTTGCGCGATAAAATGAATACATTGTATTAAAATTAAATATGTGTCATTTTCTATTTTTACAGATGAACAGGAACGAGTGCAGAAGAAGACCTTCGTCAATTGGATCAACTCTTACCTCTCCAAGGTAATGCAAGATTCATCAGTTGAAATATTATCTCACTTTATGAAAAATAATTATATTTTTCTTTCATTCTTTTTTTTTTCAATGGAAGATATTGAATAGAAAATATTTAATATAAAAAGTTTACGGAATTTTATCTGCCGAATTTTCTAGCGTACAGAGACAAAAACTGGGATAAATATCAATTTTGACATTATTTCTGAATAAAAATGTGAAATGTCGATCTTTCTGTTTCAAAATCTTGCACTTGAAGTTTTCAGATTTTTCAATGATTTCATTCATTCCCAAAAAAAATTCAACAGTCCCACAGAGTCCGACAGAATTTCATCACAATTTTGTTTCCCTCTTCCCTCCAAAAGTTTAGCATATACTCACGTAATATTGTGATCGAAGTCACGTCAAGACGTGACGCTTATGGGTTATCCGTTATAAAGGGAAAAAGGCTTGTACCAAAAACTTGTAAACTACGGGTATAACCCGTGCCTGGCTCTCGATTCCCTTGACTTCCGGATCCTTCAAAACTATAACTCCCTTTAACCATCCCTCCCCTCCTCCCGCGATACCCCAGCACTTTATTCCTATCGTGACATGCATGTCATGAAAATAGCGTGCCTCTAAATACTCTTCCCTTTGAGGAAGGCTTAGCCGAATGTGTACCCGTGTCTACTTCAATTTGGTAATAGATACGCAACGAGAAAGACAAGTTTCGGCAATTCACCGTTTTTCCCGAGGGACTATTCAAAGATGTAATAGGGAATTTGCATGATTTTTTTTTTCAAATACACCACTCTCCTGCGTGCAGTAATGCTGAACAAAAAATACCAGGATCAATTTTCCTCGCAGGTTTTACTAGTTAATATTTCGATTACTCAATTAATTATCATTCAATTAGAAATTATTTTTTGCATTTTCAAGGATTCAAAATGTTCGGTAATCACTTATTGTAATCGATAGAATCATTTGTGTGCATTTGAATGAGATCACATTCTGCGCATTTGGTAATCAGGATAGTCGCTTCCACGGAGAGAAAAATTCAATAAAAATTACCAGTAAAAAATATAAAAATTACGTTTTGAAACGTAATCCGGAAGCGAAGTAAAACTCTAACTAATAAAAAGTGAGTCGGAACTGAAATTGTACGAATCGCTACATAAATTCTACGATTTGTTCTGTAAAAATTAACCACCCGTCTGATGACTCACCGCTGTGGGGACAACAAGTCGTTCCTTAATTTTTCCCCAACGATTGAGAAATTTTACGGAACGGAACGTAGAAATAACTCACCAGCTTCATAAAAATTGTTGAACGTTCAAGAATTTTTGATTTTGTTGGCAGAATAAGTCGCGAGGTTTCTGTAAGATTTTACTTCTTCGGCAAAAATACGTGACAATTTCGTACTTTTGTTCGGTGATGAACCTGGAAATTCACTGAACGTTCCAGATTTCTTCTCTTCCATTCCTATAAAAATTGCCGGAAAACGATTCCCTATTGCGGATTGCGTGAATTGTTCCGTAATTTTTATTGGATATTTCTCTCCGTGTAACGCTAAACAAAAGATCCCAGGATCGATTTTCCTCGCAGGTTTTACTAATTAATAATGTGATTATTCAATTAATTATCATTCAATTAGAAACTATTTTGCTTCCGAATGGAAGCATTGTAATGGTTCAAGTTTAAGTTTTGGATTTTTTGTGTTATATCGACCCATTATGATCCAAAAAGTCCGACAATGCATTTTTTAGACCGTGTCCGTATGTGTGTGTATGTATGTGACAAAGTTTTTCGTAAATTTCTCGCTAAGGAATCGATGGAATTAAATCATTTTTTTTTCTTAACTGAAGGTATTGCTAAGCCCTATCCGTCGCCATTAATTAAAATGTAATTCATTTATTCACTTTTTTAATTTTCGCATGTTTTCAAAATTCAGTTGTAACACGATAACTAAAAAAAATGTTCTAAATTCATTGAATGAGAGCTTAAAAAAGTCGTTGGGATGTCCTTTCAACCAAGTTTAAAGATGAAAGCGATAGCAATAATCGTTATTTTGATTGCTGTGAAATTTTTCAAAAATTTCGTATTTTTCGAAAATCAGAATTCCGCAGATATCTCTGGATATTGCGCTTCAAATGAATTCAATCATAGCTTAATATGTTTGTTTCAATGCGACTATGATGAAGTTAAAAAATGGTTACAATAACTGCCTCGATTAATCTGATTTTCAGGATAATTTTTGAAAATTTAGAATTTTTCATGAATTGACCTGAAAGGTCGCTTTGTGATGGTTCCTTTAAATGTGATGTTTCGAATGCATTCAATTATGTATAAATGAAATATTCCTAATAATATTTCATCGAAATTTGGAAAATTTTTAGCATTTCATTAAGTGAAAAATCTACAACAATTAGTCGGAAAGAAATTAATTCAATTCAAGAGAATAAAATAGACTATGAATAATATACAATGGAAAAAAATAAGCAAAATGACCATTCGAAAGCATATTGCTAATTTATTAGCAAAAATAACTATACTATACGCAATACAGGAACAATTTCCCACTTGTTTTGTAATTTCAAGGATTGAAAATGTTCGATAATCACTTATCGTAATCGATGGAATCACTTGTATGCATTTGAATACGATCACATTCTGCGCACTTGGTAATCAGGATAGTCGTTTCAGCAATGGTAATCAGCGTAATTAATTTTATGATCCTGGATTATCGATAAAAATTTTGTAATCATTTTCAATTCGACTGTGAGTCGCCCCTCCATGGACTAATTTCGTTATTTGTTTTTTAAATCTACGTGTTATTTACTTTTTTTTGTATTTCTCTGTTTTCAGAGAATTCCACCTCTACGAGTGGATGACCTAATCGACGACCTGAAAGATGGCACTCGTCTTCTTGCCCTTTTGGAAGTTCTTTCTGGAGAGAAACTGGTAGATTTTATTTTCTCAAACTTTTTGATTCTTCGAGAGACCTTGAAATTTATCCAAAATTAACAAAACGGACTCCAATTATTTCTCGCGTCATGCGTTTATTTTCTGAAAATCGACGCGAGACTTAACTTTCAGATAAAAAACTAATCGGGAAGAAAATATTTGGAATCTATTTTGTTCTTTTGGGATAGGGTCGTGGGCGTTTAACGAACGGAAACATTTCGGTAGCGAAGTAGTAAAAATCATAGTCAGAGGAAATTCTCACTTACCGTAATTGTATACTTATCTTAGAAGGGCAATACCACTCGCGAGGGTAATAGAACGCCGCTTTTTTCTAAAATAAATTTTCAAACAAATTTCCGGTCTAAAGTTATCAACATGTCTTTCAATCGAAGCACTTTGATATTGATAAGTTGCACCTAACAATAATTAAGGTTTACTCATCTTCATTGAGATTTGAAGAATAATAAAGTGATTGATAATTTAAATTTTTCAATTGACTATAAGTAAATATCAAAAATAAAAAGTTGATTCTCATGTTCTGCCTATCAATTATTTTCAATTAAATTTTTGTCAGAGTGAATTTTTTTACTAAACTCCGCGAATTAATCACTGAAGCCCAACAATAAAAAGCTATTAGTTTTCTTGACAATGAAACGTCAAATTTACGTTGACCCTCATTAATTTTCGAAAATTATCCTCCCTTTCCGTCTGTGTATTTATTCTTTCTTTTGTAAGCCATAAATTGCACATGTATTTTCATGTAACAAAATTGATGATGCCCATTAATTACAGCCAGTGGAAAGGGGCAGAAACCTGAAAAGACCCCACTTCCTCAGCAACGCCAACACTGCACTACAGTTTTTACAAAGCAAAAAGGTAATATCTCCTTTCCCAATGCCTGAATATCATTTTTACTTTTCTCATTTAACTTTTCTCGTTGATTTCTAGATTAAATTAGTCAACATAAATTCATCGGATCTAGTCGACGGACGTCCGCCAGTCGTACTGGGTCTCATTTGGACCATCATCCTGTACTTCCAGGTAAAAATAATGAATTTCTGAATTGAAAAATAATCATCAAGAGAATATTTGAGCCGTACAAAATGTGCACTGGATAGCATTCATGATTGGTAGACAATAGCTGCTTATGAGTAAGAAAAAATCAGGGGAGGCCCTTCTGAAGTTAAAAAATTCTGCAATTTCTAAATAATCGTCATGAGATCTTCTCGACACGTGGATACACTTAATGAAATGTTGAGTGACCATAGGAAATCGTCAGATGTGGAGAATTGAATGCATTAATGAGCGCAGGGATGACCATTAATACTAAATTTCATCAATATTGAAGGAATTTGCGACTTGCATTGATAAAGGTTTAAATATTTTCATCAAAATATAAAAATAGTATGATATTAATAATTTAAAATTGAGATTGATGATGAAATGAATATTTGATAATATCGATCTGTGAATTTTTCATTAAGGGGAGACTACTATGAGTTTTCAACTTGGCGGGCTATTGGAAGACGATTTCTCATACATTGAAGATCGATTATATGTGTCTAAAAATGAATAATTAGTCAAAAAATAATAATTCAGTAGCGAAGTGGTAAAACGGTTCAAGTCGACTCATCTCCCAGTTAAGTTTTTGAGGAATATTTTCGAATCTAAGGGAGATAGCGGAATTTTCGTAATTACATTCGTTGTAGCTCTCAATCGGGTCTACAAAAAAGGTTATAATAAAAAATTTGATATCTCCCTTAGATTCCGAGATATTCATTGGAAACTGGTCAATAGTCAAAATCGACTTATACCGTTTTACCACTTCACTACTGAATTATTTATTGTTTGTTTGTACCGCAGACGCTAAAAATGTTAAAAATAGTCCAGGGCCTTCCATTTTTGAGCTACAAAGGTTTTTTTTTTCAAAATTTTTGAAAAAATATGTGCAATAACAATTACGAATTAGTTTTTTGACATTCAACTCCTGCATAGCTAATTTCGTAATTTTTCTAATAAAAAATAGCACTATTCATGTAAAATAGCCTGAAAAATCTTTCTGAAAGAATCGAGAATACATTTTTAATATTTTAAGGATAATTTGTCTGCTTATTTTACATTAATAGTGCAAATTTTTATTTTAAACAAAACAAAATAAGCCTCGTAGGAGTGGAATTTCAAAAAACTAATTCGGAATTATTATTGCACACATTTTTTCAAAAATTAAAAAAAAAAAACCTCTGTAGCTCAAAAAATGGAGGCCCTGGACTATTTTTAACATTTTACTTATTCGCGTGTGCGGGGCAAACGAACAATAAACAATATTTTTTTTCGCACTAATTATTCGTTTTTAGACATATATAATCGATTTTCAATGTATGAGAAATCTCACTCCAATCGACCGCGACTTTTAAAACTCAGAGTAGTCTCCCCTTAAGTAAATAATTCGAATTTCTTAAACGAGATTACCAATTGACCAAATAATCGGCAATCTTCCTACCTAAATTATTGATTGATCAATAAAATAGTTCAGAATTTGAATATTTAAATTGATGATTACTAAAATGATTAAAAATTTAATAGTGATGTCAACTAAATGACAGATTCAAAATTTAACAGTAATTATGATTTATGGATATGGCTATTCCTGAATGAGCGATATTTCTGATGCTTATAAATGAAAAATTAATCATTTAAGGCCCGTGTGGATTACCTTTCTAACGTTATTTCGATAGTTTTTCCATCTTCATAATGTAAAATACATCACAATTTTCGTTTGATTTTGCATCACGCAGAAGTCCCTAAAAATTATGATTGTACAATCAAAAAAGTAAACAAAAAGTGAACATTTTCAAAGAGCGTTTTTAATAAAGATTAAGAAATATGTCCGATAGAGAGGAAATAGTGAATGGATAGTTTGTCACGGTAACTAACGATCTGACAGCCATTAGATACATCAAATTGTTAATTTGCAATTTTCTCCCTATTGGGTTTATATCCGAATATTACTCAAAAATTCTCATTGAAAATGTTAAGTTTTTTTTCAACGTTTTTTGATTCCACAATCATAATTTGTGGGGACTCTAGGGCTATGTAAAACTGGATAGCAATTGAAGATCATTTAAGATTATCAAAATAAAAAAAGGAACCAAGGTCATGTTCGACACACAATACACCCGGGCCTTAAAGGCGACACTGGAGAAATAAAAAATAAAAGAAAATCCATGGAGGTTCTCTATTGACAAATTTTCACGTCAGTAGGGCCTCCCCTTAAAAAATATCACGTAAGAATCATTGATAAATGATTTTAGCAGCACCATTATCATTCCTCCTTGGAATTTTCTGTACCAAAAATCCACTTTTTCTTGAGACCAAGACCAAAAAAAACTAAATTCGAAGGAGGTAACTGCACTGACATTGACAAAACCACAAGTACCATAACTAAACCCTAATGCTGACTTATTCTAACAAACAAGCTACGGTCAAAGGATCGAAGAATGGTGAGTACTTACCTAATCCTGAAAATGAATAACGACTTGCCATTGGATCACTGCATGACGTTGCCTATCAGCCGATAGTTGCACCAATCTCTCATTTTTGACTGTAACAAATGAGATAATAACGAAGTGGTGAATATCACTGGGAGGATGCCAACTAGAAATGGGAGGTGATGATTTTGATTGAATGATCCGCAGATTGAGGAGAACACCAGAGCACTGGAGTATCTCGGCCAGACGTGGGGCAGCCAGAGCAGTTTGGAGAGTTTAGGGACTCAGGGATCAGTGGCTAGTGAGAAAAAACGACTCAGCAGTGAGAAATGGAAACAGGGAGCCAGGAAGACTCTACTTCAGTGGGTCACCAATGCATTGCCAAAGTGAGTCAACTAGGGTTGATGCCATTTTTCTTTCTGTCAGATTCGATATTTTTTTTTTTCAATTAATTGTTTATAATCATTCTCTCTGCAAAAACCAATACAACCGATGAGAATCATGTCCCAATTTATCAGCTGATAAATTTTCGTATTACGATGAATGATTTGATCATGTTCTAATTGTTATGCTCACGGAATAAGATTTTACGACACACTTTAGAGTGAGAATTTCTGGAATTCGATCTCATCAATAGAGAATATCTCAATAGAATAAGTTGTATAGAGAAATCTAATTCTATAGAACATTTTCTATTGAACATTTCAATAGAATCAGCCAAAAACTAATAGAAAGTTCAACAGGAATCCGATAGATTTATCCAACGAATTCGCCCGGTTTTTCTATTAAATTTTTGTGTACGTGCGCCCATGCTTAATACGATGACGAATGAAGTTAAATAAAGAAATGAATTAATCACGTTTCCAATGTGATTAAATTTCCTCATCATTGTCACCCCTTTACGCATATCAGAACGTCAATATATTCGTAGTGACATCAGTTACCATCTTCAAAATGTCTAATACTACTGTCTGACTTCACCGCATTTTATCGTCAACACAAACTATCTGATAAGCCCTACGCATATGTGCACATGTGATAAAATTTTATCACAGTCATACAAACATACCTGACCTTTTCGACCTTCTCCATCGCAAATCAACATAAGAATGTTTATTTTGTTCCCCACTAAATATAGCTTTCACTCGTTCACATCCAAAAATAAATGACACATAATAACTGACGACTTTCCAGGGAAATGGGAATAACAGTTCGTGATTTTGGCGAGAGTTGGAGAGACGGCAATGCTTTCCTGGGAATAATCGACGCGATCAAACAAAATCTTGTCAACATAGCGGCGATGCGGGGAGCAACGAACCGCGCTCGATTGGAAACGGCTTTCAATGTTGCTGAAGAAAAATTGGGTATTGCGCGGTTACTGGATCCTGAGGATGTCGATGTACCGCAGCCAGATGAAAAATCTATCATGACCTATGTTGCACAATTTTTGCACAAATATCCAGAGCCAAAATCATGCGATAATGACTCGTTTGCTACTGTACAGCAGGAGTATGATGCCCTCCTTACTTGGCTCAATGAACGCACGAGAATGCTTGAGCAGCTTGACAGAACTCACTCGTTTCCATCGAGTTATTCTGTAAGTGGAAGGTTTCATGGAATTTCTCAATTCGGGGGATTTGATTTACAGCCCCCTGCCCCCAATTTTCCTACGACCATGTCTACCGCGCACATTTCTTCCCCAAAAACGCATACTAGCACTCATTTTTCCCCCTTTCATTTCCCTCCAATTTCCCCAATAAATGTAATTTCAAGCAAAAAACATTTTTTATTAGCTATTTGTTTTATTAAATTTTGTTTATCAACTTTTTTGTTATTATTGGGAGTACTGATGAGAATAGTAATTTTCCATTCAGTAGAATGGAAAATTATTGAGAAGTTTTGACGGGAGAAGACTTTGTCAATGGCTGGATTAATTAAAATGAAAATGAAACAGCAAAATCCAAAGTCCAGCGAAGGCCCAAGGGGAGACGCAGGGGAGGAAAAAGGAAAAAATAAGTGCAATCGGCCTAATTTAACGAATCGAACTATAATACGAATAGAAAATTATTATTTTCATCAGTACTCTCAATAATAAAAAAAGTTGAAAAAAAATTTTTGCTTGAATTGCGTCAAATAGTTGTTTTTCGGCTGTTCCTTCGAATAAAAATTGTTATTTAGGGCCGGGTTGGATTATTGTTCGAAAGTTATCTCGATTGTTTTTCCATCTTCATAATGTAAAATATATCACAATTTCCATTGGATAACACCGCCGAAGTCCCTAAAAATTATGATTGCACAATCAAAAAAAGTAGAAAAAAACCTGAACGTTTGCAAAGAGTGTTTTTAATAAAGATTAAGAAATAAGTTCGATGTAGAGGAAATAGCGAATGGATAATTTATTATGGTAACTAACGATCTGACAGCCACTGACTACTGTGACAAATGATTAATTTGCAATTTCCTCCCTATTGGGTTTATTCCCTAATATTATTCAAAAACGCTTTTTAAAAATGTTCAGTTTCTTTCAACTTTTTTATGATTGTACAATAATAATTTTTGGAGATTCCAGGGCTATGTAAAACTGAATAGCAATTGGAGATCATTCCTGATTATTAAAATGAAAAAAAAAAAAAAAAAAAAAAAACAACCAAGATCACGTTCCAAAGATCCACCCGGGCCCTAATTAAAAAAAAAAATATTTTGTACTTATCTTTTTGTAATTGTTTTGTAATTATTTTCAAACAAACTCATCCATTTGACTTAAATAAACTTCATTTGACTAAAATAAATCATTTTTCTGTGGATATCAATCCGCTAAATTAGTAGTGAAGTCATCAATTAAGCATATTAAAAATACTCAAAATATCACTTGCAATTTAATAATTCTAGGATTACGCCGCAGTTCGTGGCGAAACGGATGAGAAATCCATTCTCTACAAGAAGCTTCACCGCCTGGTAGACACCGCGAGTGTCATCAGCATAACCCGCGACTCGTGGAAGCACATTCAGATCCTCTGGGAGAAGCTCGAGCTTCTGCTGTTAAAATGGCTGTGGCTTTTGGACTCATCCCTGCCAGGAGAAATCGGAGAGACCGGGCGCTGGCTAGCACTGGCCGAGTCCCTCATAACTTCAGACCACAACATCCCCGATGAGATGAATGAAACAACCGCGGGAATAATCTCCGAAAAATTAGAGGAGCACAAAAAGTTCTTCCTGGACCTGCCGACCATGATGGAGAAGTTCCACCGCGCGAAAACCTCTCAAATTGCTCGTCAAATTCCCCCAGCACAACTGGAGAATATGGCGCAACGTTTCGAGAGCCTTCCCGATCGCGCAGCCAAGCGCAGAATAAAACTCAAGTTTTTGGAGCACAAGTGCTGTCTCGTGGCATTCCTCTATCTCGTAGAAACAAAACTCAAGACCTGGAGCATTAAATACGGCACCGAGGACCAAGTAAATCAAATGCTGGAGCAATACCGAAATTTTGTCTCTCGAAATAGAATTTTCCAGGAATTTCAGAAAGCTTATCTGGACATGCAACAAGTCGTGGAGGAGTACAAGCGCGATGGGGGAATTGACAGCAAGGAGGCGCAGAACGTTGATCGTTTCATGTTCGAGACTTCGGAGAAGTGGAAGAAGATCTCCATGGATCTTCGTTGTGTGCAGAGCATGCTGGAGGAGGTGGTGGCTTATTGGCGCCGCTGGACCTCGATTTCTCAGGAGTTTGAGGCCTGGCTGATTCGCGCCGAACCAGCGCTCAAGTTGCCCGATGAAGAAAAGATGGAGTTCTTCCAAGATATAGGTAAGAGACTTGTTCAGCGATTTTAGAAACCTCACTCCCTTGAACACGACATTAAACAAAAAGGTGGAGAATTGCTTTCGTCACAACATAGCCAACATATTTTTGGGAATAAATTAGCAGTTTGCTTCCGAATGGAATTTCTACGACCATATATTTTAAATTAAATTCACTGATTCATTTACCCTAGTCTGGTTACCAAATGCGACCCTGTGACTTTGGTCACCTCCGCGGGGGTCGCCGCCGTGTTATTTAGACTTTAGCGTTGCCGAATTCACTCTACACTGGCCGGGTGCGTTTAGCGAGTTTCCGGCAACGTCGCGTCATGGGCAATTTCATTTAACATGGAAAAAAATAATTCATCTGTCGGAAATAATTTGTTTTCTTTAGGAATTTTGGGGAATATGTTGTTTTAATTTTTTGGACACTTCAATTGACAAAGTCAAATTTTTTCGGTTAGCCAGCCAATTGGGATTAAAGAAAAACGACGCGCGGCGGACCTTAAGGATGTATTACACCCTTTTCGCTAAAATTCACGTTTTTTTGAATTTTTTTGGTAAATTATGGATGGGATTGACGTGAAAAAATATACCGTTTTTGCGGTTTATCATTACTTAATGACTCACGAAATTTCATGATCATGCAATCATTTTCCTGCGTTTTTTCTAAAACTTTTCGGAAATCCCCAAAACTTTAGAAAAAATGCAGGAAAATGATTGCACTACCAAGAAACTTCGTGAGTCAGTCAATAATGATAAAACGTAAAAACGGTATATTTTTTCACGTCAATCCGATCAATAATTTACCAAAAAAATTCAAAAAACGTGAATTTTGGCGAAAGGGGTGTGGTACATCCTTAAGGATATCCAAGTGCTTTTGCTATGTGTTCTCGAGTGAAATGCTATGTTACTTGTTTCGTTCAACATCAGTGCTTTCATTTGAGCCTGATTTGACCCCAAGTTTTCAGACTTTTTACAATGATTTTATTAATTAAACTTTGCAGATCTGAATTTGAATCACGATGTTGAACCGTAGGAAAACATTTAAAAAATCTGAAAAAATTAAAAAGTTTACTTTTGGAGGAAATTGATAAAATAATTAAAAAATTGCAATTTTTGAAAATAACGAGCACTTTTTATAAATAATTTATAAACAATCAATTTTCCACCATAACAATCATTTGTTCGAAATTGTAATAAATTTCTTCATATTCAGAATTTTACCAAAAATCGATTTGATGCCTAAAAAAATTATAATTCTGTGCAAAATGTAATTTGAATGACAATAATAATAATAATAATAATAATAATAATAATAAGAAAATTGATGCCCAAGCATTCTTATAGAAAAAATCTCAAGAGAAAAATTCAAATAGAAAATCGAAATCTATTGACTTTTTCTTATCGAATAGCCAATAGAATTAACGCAAAAAACGAATAGAATACAAATAGAATATGAATGGAATTTTTCAATAGAATTCCAATAGAATTTTCTAGCGAATTCGCAAGGTTTTCTATTGAATTTTTTCATACGTGTTCCGCCTCTTCATTTAATCAATAACTGAATTTTTAACCGAAAAATTTCCAAAATTTTACATCAACTCATGCCTCCCAAAGCCTATAAAAAAACTTCTGACATGATAACAATAATTTATTGTGCCAGGCATCTGGAAAGACAAACACCAACAACTATCCGAAACCGTGAGCTTCTTAATCGCCACTTCCGACGACGACGTCTCCCTTCGCCTCCGCGATCGCTTCACAGAAATGACAAATCGTTGGGAGCGACTCTTCCTCGAGGCGCGCCAATACATGCACGCTGGTGATCTCCTGAGGAACCGCAAGAGCTACAGATCCGAAGTCGAGCGTCTTCAGACATGGCTTCGTAACGCTGAGGACGCTCTGTCAACCTCTCAGCTAACATCGATTGAAAAAATAAAGGCCTACGGTGAGAGACTCGAAACCCTCAACAGCGAGATCGAGGGTCTCGAGGAATTGTTCAGAAGCATCTCCAAGAAATTCCAAACCCTGATACAAGATTTATCCCGAGAAGAAGTGGACAAGATGATGAACACCCTGAAGAGAGAGAAAGAGGAGCTGGTGAAAGTCCGTGCATTGATTCCCATGGGACTGCATCTGTACCATCAATTATTGGTTCAGCACGAGTCCCTGGAAACAGGAATTCGAGAGATCTCCTCTTGGCTGGACGAGGCCGAGCGTTTGTTGGCATCAATCGACCTCTCCGGAGGTAGAGACTCAGCCCTGGCCCAACTGGAACGCCACAAGATCTTCTTCTCCAGAACTCTCTACTACAAATCAATGCTCGAGTCGAAAAACAAACTTTTCTCGAGCATCATGAAGTCTGTGGACGCCCAGGGTAATCCGGAGACTGCCGAGGGTGGAAAGCACCTTCGAGCTTTGATCGAGAGGTTCACCAGGGTCTCTCAGGCCGCACAACTCAATGAACAACGACTGCAGGAGGCTGTCAGGTGCTGGACCAAATTCAGGGAGTGTGAGAGACAGATTTTCGAGTGGTTGACAGCTGCTGAGAATTTGATCAGCGACAGGAGAAATGATAACAGGCAGAGTGTTGATAATCACAAAGCTTTCTTTGGAAAGGTCAATGAACGATGGATTCAGGACCTCATTAATGCTGGCCAAGACCTCAGAAATGCACTTCCGCCTGCTCAACAGCAACCGATCATCGAAGCTGTTGATGGGTTGCAGCAACGGTGGAGGGACGTCCTAGCATTTGCGCCCCTTCACTTGATGAGACTAGAATTTCGATTGGATGAGACAACTTTCTTGCAGTATCTCAAAGATATTGAAATGGAGATTAATTCGGAGCAGCAGGCGTTGATGAAGAATGAGAATGTTGATTCTATTCTGGGGAGGAATGAGGAGTTCTTTGTGAAGAAGGGAGTGATCAGTGAGGTACAGAAGAGTCTGCAGAGTCTGAAGAAAATTAGCATTGCCTACACGCAGATGAAGCCTGAAGATAAGACACTGCAGGAGGCAGTGACACAGGCTGAACAGTTGTGGGAGGATTCAGCTCAGAGGATTGAGATTATCAGGGAACAGCTGAAACAGGTGCCCGAACAGTGGGCTGCGTACAGAAACAAGTGAGTACATGGCAATTATAATCCACGTCGTAATCCATAACCCAGAGGAGGGTGACACTCGTAAGAAAACAAGCAGAGGACAGTGAGTGATGTCTTATTTTTTTTCGCCATCAATACATTGCCGGTGGACTGGTGAATAATCTGTCATATTAAAAAAGTTTATAGCTTTACAATACTAACTAGCAGCACAAATTTCAGATGTTTACTGCCATCTCCATGAGTGCTATAAAAATTCCAATGTTTCGAATACTTCGTATGAACGCCCGGGTGGATTATCTTTCGAACGTTATCTCGATTGTTTTTCCATCTTCATAATATTAAATACAGGATGTCGTATTTGAAACAAGACAGCCAAATATCTCCTAAGGCGGGCAAGTAACAAAAAAATGTTCGAAACACAAATTGTAGGGTTCCGAGGAAGACATTCGATGCATTCATTATTTTGAACTTTCAGGATGATGCTTGCAAGCTACAAACAAAAAGTACTTTTTTTTTATGACAACCGCATTTTTCAGCTCAATGAAACTTGTTCTTCTTGATGAGTTGTTTTCAGATACCTCATCGTTCACGTGATTTCCTCTAATTTTACTCGAAGAATTCCATAAAAACGAGTTCTGTTGTCAAATTCCATAGCGAAGTGGTAAAACGGTCTAAGTCGACTTATCTCCTAGTTGAGTTTTTAAGGAATATTTCCGAATCTAAGGAAGATAGCGAAATTTTCGTAATTACATTTGTTGTAGGTCTTACTCGGCTCTACAAAAACGGTTATAACAACAATGTTTCTATCTCCCTTAGATTCCGAGATATTCATTGAAAACCAGCCAATAGTCGAAATCGACTTAAACCGCTTTGCCACTTCGCTACTGAATTGAATGTTCACACATCCTTGACGCGCCTTGGTGTAGATAATTGTTACACAAGTTCTTCGAAGGGTTGTTGAAAATTTCCGCCGTCGAATTGAGTTGTGTCTGCAAGTTAACGGTGGGAACATTGAATATCTGTAAACGCTCATGAACTTCCATACACGTTTGCACTACTTTTTTTCTGTTTTCTAGCGCAAGGAATGCGAAGTAGACTTTACCTCCACGTGGTGCATCCTGGGTCACGCTAAAAAAAGTCTAAATCTTCAATTTGACAACAGAATTCGTTTTTGTGGCATTTTTCTAGTAAAATTAGAAGAAATTGCATGAATGATGAGGCATGTGAAAACAACTTATCGAGAAGAACCAGTTTCATTGGAGTGAAAAATGCGGTTGCCATTAAAAAAAAGGACTTTGTGCTTGCAGTTTGCAAGCATAATCCTGAAAGCTCAAAATAATGCATGCATCGAATGTCCCCCTCGAAACCCTACAACTTGTGTTTCGAATATTTTTTTGTTACTTGCCCGCCTTAGCAAATATTTGGCTGCTTTGTTTCAGATGGGACACCCTGTATATCACGATTTCCATTGGATTTTACATCACGCAGGAGTCCCGAAAAACCGGAGGGAGAAAAAGGAAAAAGTGATGTTGAATTTCAAACGAATGAGCAAATAAGTCTAATCGGTCTAATCTAATCAATTGAATTATAAAACGAACAGAAAATTATTATTCTCATTAGTACTCCCAATAGCAAAAAAATTGATGAAAAAAAAAAATTTCTGCTTGAATTGCATCAAATAGTCATTTTTCAGCTGTTTCATTTTACCCCACTCTCCCCTATCTAAAGGTAAATTCTGTGGTGTCACCCCCTGATCAAACCACATAATGCAAAGAGCAAAACTATTAATCCTCTCGCTCTGTCTAGATTTGATGAAATGGTAAGATGGATGGATCACGTTGATGGTATCATCCGAACAATCCTCAAAGAAGTGAACTCCCTGGAAGAGTTCCAAAAAGAACGAACAATTTTCCAGGTAAGTTACCCTCTCACGTATCCCAGCTTACTGTACAATTCACCTTGAATTATACAATTGTGTTGTGCTCACTCTTGGACACAGATGCAATCTCTGACGGTAATTTCGCACGTTTTATCACCTTTACCCAATCTCGTTTCCCCAACCATTTTCGTTCACTCATTTTTTTTTTACCTGAAAGAACACCCTGAGAATGGTTTTTTAATCGTCCTTGTAGAATGTGTGCCATGATGCTGACAGCAAGCGAGAAGAAATGAAGTGGTTGGTCCAGACTCTTGACAGTCTGACCACAAATCGTTCAGACAACGAGGCTGTGAATGAGCAGCGTCAGTTGGAACATTTGATAACTCGTTACAAAAATTTGATACCAACGATTGAGATAACAATGACCAAGACAGACATCTACACGAAGAGTTATACTTATCGTAAAGAAGTTCACGAGGTTTGCACTTTGCTTGAAAAAGTAAGGCGAGAATTTACGGTGGAGAGTCCAGAGGTACCAGCTGAGGGAGAGAAGGCAGCTGAGGTGCTGAAGGAGGCTGTCAGCAATCAGGAGAGTCGATTGAGCCAGTTGGAGACCCAAAGGGCCAATATTCTCAGTATGTTGCAGCGTGGGAAAGATTTGCTGAAGGACCAGCACGCACCTCCATTCGTTTCCTCGGAGATTCAGCAGTTGGAGTCGAGCTGGAATGACACTTATGGCCACAGTGTTGATGCTCTGAAGACCTTGAAGACGTCTCAGAAATTGTGGGAAGCGTACGAACAGCAAAAGGAGGAAATCACCAAGTTGATGAGAGAAGCCAATGAGGAACTCCAGAAGATAAAGAGCATGAGCTTCAGGGACACCCAGCAGGTTGCTTCCAACATCAAATTCCAGAAGGAATTCTGCTCGAATTTGAAGAAATCCTCTGGGGAAATTATCTCCAAACTAAAAGATACTGAAGAGAAGATACGGGATATCTCACCTGGGGAGATTACAATTACCATCAGGGAGGAAATTACTAAAATTGAGAAGATTGTGCACACGACTATTGAGACCGTGGAGAAACGTGTGACTCATCTCGAGAAGCAGGGGGCTAAGTGGTCCAAAGTACAGAGTGAAATGACAGAGTTGAAGAATTGGACTCAGCAGAGCGCTCCCCAGGCGATTGCCACTGTGCAGGATGTCGCTACTACACCAGAGGAGAGAGTGAGGAAAACGGAAATGCTGCAGAAGCAGATTTTGGATAAAATCACGAATCTTAAAACACTGGAGCAAGAATCCAAGGAATTGATCACAGGTAAATAGTAGTTTTCTGGTAGAAATTAATGTGTTAAGTTGCGGTCGATGGACTTGCAAATCCTTTCATACACTGGACGTAGACAACTAATTCAAAAAAGGCTCTTTCATATTTCAAACAATAGTTTTTAGAATTTTTTTTTCACATTCTCAGTGCAAAAAAAAATTCCAAAACTCAGATAAATAAAAAAAAGACTTAAAAAAAAACCAAATAAATAAATGAATTCATACAAAAATTCTAGAACTCAAATAAATAAATAAATAAATTTAAAAAATAATTTAAAAAAAATGAATTGAACTAAATAAATGAATTCACACTCAGAGTATAATAAAAAAATTAAAAAAAATTTTTTTTGAAATTTGAAAGAGCCTTTTTTGAGCATTTACAATTTTGTCTCTATTTTAATTATTCCGCAATAAAAATAAAAAAAGCTCTTCCGAAATTCTCCGATGTTTTTTGCTTTTTTTTAAAACATAATTTTATATTTCTGGGAGATCTCTGCATCATGCGAAATCGGATTAAAATTTTAGATTAAAAAAAAAACAAAAAAACAATCTGTATAACGTTAAAAATATAATCCAACCGGGCCTTAATTTCAATTGTCCTCTTAACTCATTTAATCCTAATTTTCAGAACAACCGAATCCCGACTCCAAGCTCCTAAAAACCGAGATAATCGAGCTTGAAAAATCCCTCCAAGCCCTCAACGACAGCATTTCCCACCAACGTGAGGATGCAACAAAAAATCTTGCCACTTGGAAGCAATACGAAGTGAAGATTGAGAAAGTCAAACCCTGGATTGAGCAAGCGGAGACCCAAGTGGCCACAATAGGTTCAAAACCATCGACTCTGCCTCAAGCCTTCGAAATGCTCCAAACAGCGCGGGCCTTCGAGCGCCAATGCCAGCAGCATTTACCACAAATCCAAGATTTATCTCAAGTGAGCCAACAAATCGAGGGAAGAACAGTAGCTGCAGACGAAGTGGACGCAGTTTACACTCGCTGGAACGCTGTGCACGACATCTCAACTCAAACAACAACGAAACTAGACAAATTAGTGTTATCATGGACGAATTTCGAGAAGGACATGGGAGAGTTTGATAATTGGCTCAAGAGAAGTGAAGAGACTGCGGAGACTCAGCCGAATGTCCAGACCCCAGAGCCGTCCAAGTTGGAGCAAGACCTCAATCGTTTGAAAGAATTCAACAAAGTGATTTCCGATCGTCAGGCACAGCTGATCACTCTCACTCAGGTGTCCGACCACATCAGCCACGGATTGTCCATCGAAGGTGCCACGACTCTCAAGACTCGAGTCTCCGCGACGAAGGGACGAGTAGGAAAGCTCGCAGACAGCGTCAGACAACAGATCAATCTCGTCTCAGATGCTCTACTCGCTCGTCAAGAGTTCCAGATGAAGATTTCCGACTTCGAGACCTGGATGACCCAGTCACGTGCCAATATCACTGAAGTCAGTGATGCTAGTGTCGACAATGTCGATGGCAATCTTCAAGCCCTTCACGGATACCTCCAGGAGCATCGGGAGAAGCAGCCCAGTTTTGCGACAATTTACGAAGAAGTCAAACGACTTTCTGCACAGGGTACACCTCAGGAGGCTGAAGCCCTCCACGAGGTTTACACGAATTTAGCTGATAAGTACAAAGCCCTGGAGGACGATGTGCAGAAGAGGAAGAGGGGATTGGAGAAGTGGGGTGAGCTTATCAACTGGCACAACGAGACGAGCGCTCAACTCAGCCACACGAAATACGAATTGGACAATAGAAAACCGACGGTTGAAGATTTGGATAAATTGTCGATTGAGATTCAAAAGGTCTGCAGTAAGATTGAATCGTGGAAGGAGCAAATTCCTCTTGTAGATGATACAATGGGAATAAGGATGAGGGACAAGCAGGGGAAACCCTTGACAGCTGCGAGTCTCGTTCACGAATTGGAGAATAAAACAGTGGCTTTGAAAACGGAAATCTCCACGAAACGAGATAAACTGGAGAGTTTGGGGGCTCGTTGGGATAATTTCCGGAAACTCCAGGAGAAATTAACGGAAGAAATCATCACAACTCAGTCATCGTTACAGCAAATAACTATGTCAGTAAAAACGTGTGAACAATTGGCTCCAGCAGTTGAGAAGATCGATGATTTTATTGAAGATCATCAACGAAGAGAGTCAGACAAAAGCACTCTTCATCGTGAGGGAAATAATCTCATCAAAGAGGACCAAAAAGCGATGACCAATGTTCAAGTTGTTGTCTCCTCAGTCGATGCCAATTGGGAGAAGGTCCACGACTTGTTGAAAGAACAACGGAAGAAGTATTCCGAGATGGACGCCAACTGGAAGAGCTATCAGGAGTCCAGGGAGAAGCTTGTCAAGTTCATGGAAGACTCTAAGAACCTACAAACTGCGCTGCAACAAGTCCCGAATGACATCACCCAGGCGAACGTTGCCCTTGAGAAGCACAAGCGTGCTTCAGAGATTCTAAAGAAGGGAAAACAGTTCCTGGAGAAGATGGACCAAAAGGCACAGCAAATTATCAAGGAGGCTTCACTGATGCCGAACTTCAAGGGCGAAACAATTGAGAATGATTTGTCCAGGATGAGGGCTGAATACCAGGAAATTTACTCGAAAATAATCGAGAAAACGCAGTCACTGGAGAGCCAAGTGATCATTTGGAAGCAAATAGAGGAGTCTAAATACGAATTGACTCGATGGTTGAGCGATACGAATGAAGCACTGACATCAGCTTACGAACGTTTGACTGACGCTGAGAACGGACAGGTGAGATTGTCTCGTTATCGCGAGGAACTTCCGACTTATCAACTCTTGCGTGAAGGCGTAGCAACGAAAACCGAGCAGATCGTCAAAATCAATAGCAACGCGAACATCCCGACATTAGAATCTCTAAACCGACTCTTAGATGATCAGTTCAAAGCGGTCAAAGAGTCTGCTGACAAACTGGCATCCCTCACCTCCAATCTAACCGAAAAGGAGAGAGCAATCAAGAAGAATCTCAAGAAATCGAGCGATCAAATCTCGAAAATCCGAGAGGAAATTATAAAGTGCGACGATTTGACTGGAGAAAACACCAGAATCCTGGTGAGGATCAATAAGTGTCAGCAGTTGAAGAAAGAACTTGAAAATTGCGATGAAGATCTTCAACGAGTTCAACAGGAAGTGGCGTCTGCCTCGGAAAATTATCCGGCGATTCGTCACTCAACTCTACCGAAAGAACTGGAATCGATTCAGGAACGACGCAGAGGTGTCGTCAGCCACGCTGACAAGGTCGCAGCCACATTAGTTGCATTCCTGGCCAAAATCTACAACGAGAAATTCAGTGCTCTTCAGAGAATGGTTGCGACGTACAAGGAGAAAGTACAGTGGTGTGCACCAGAGCAAAACAGCGATAAATACAATCTCGAGGTGAAGATGACGTCCTTAATCGACGTTGAAAAGGGGATAAAAGAGTGTAAAACCCGTAAAATGGAAACTGACAAGTCCCTGGGGCTGTTAAAAACCGTCGAAACTCCAGAAACAATTGCTGCCCTCACTTCTGAACGAGACAGTGTCTCTGGAGACCTAGAATCCTTGGAGAATGATTACTCAAAAATCAGGAAAATTCTTCAGAAGAACATTGAATTGTGGCAGCGATATGAGACCACCTCGGAGACCATTTCCACGTGGCTCAAAGAAACTGAGAATAAAATCAGAGCTGAGGGTACAGGCTTGATTGAGTTACCCCGCGTTGAGGAGAAAATTCAAGAAATTGATGATTACATTAAAACCGTGAACGCCTTCGATAAGGAGATGAAAGATCTATCGGCTCTTGGAGACAATATTGTGAAAGTTAGTCCGGAGTCTCGAGTGACTCAGTACGTGAGTCACCTGATGGCTCGTTACCAAGCGATTCAGAAATTCCTGGCGCAACATTTGGAAAAATTGAGGGAATTGAAGGACGGAAGGGATCAGTATAAATCTCATGTTCAAGACCTGGAGAGGTGGATCGAAGGGGCTGAGAAGAAACTGAGAAGTTTGGATGGCACCAGTGGTCCTAAGCCCATGACTTTCTACCAGGCACGTCTGAACGAGCTGAAAGCCTTCAGGGAAGACCGAGAGGAGGGCCAAGGAATTTTGAACAGAATCTCCGAGGCTGGTGAGGCACTCTTCCCAAAGATCACTCCTGATCAGAGGGAGGCACTCAGAGCTGAGCTCAGAAATCTCAGGAGCAGGGTTGATGCATTAGGAGACTGGTCCAACGGAATTTACAAGAAGATAGAGAATGACATGATGCACAGGTCTTCATTCGAGGACAAGTACTCGCAAGTGAAACAATGGCTGTCTGATACACAAGCTAAACTGGGTGACAAACAAGAGCTTTTGCCCACTCTTCAGGAGAAGAAACTCGCTTTGCACTCGTACAGGGCAATTGCCCAGGACGTAAGCGTTCACAAGAACATTCTTCAGCAGTTATCAGCGCGTTTGGAAGAAGTCACTGACGACGAAGCCAGTGAAATGCTGACGAGTGTCATCGAGGGGTATGAGGAACTCGCCCAGAATGTTGAAGATCGCATTAGCGTTGCTGAGAAACACGTGGCGAATCACGAAGCTTATTCCCAAACATTCGATAAAACTCGAGACTGGATTAACTCAGTTATCAACGAGTTTTCACATTTGGGCGAAGATGTGCCTGTGGAGAGGGAGTCAGCTAACGCCAAGATCATTCAAATTCAGAATATTCTGTCCCAGAAATCGGAGGCTGAACGAATCCTCGAGGATTGCAATCAGCAGTTGAATATTATTCTCGAGCAGACGTCCATTGCTGGACATCCTGCACTGTCGAAAGCCTACGAAGCTCAGAAAAAGTCTTGGGAGAGTTTCCTGGCTCAACTCGAAGCTACTAAAGCCAAACTCAATGCTCTGTTTAACCAGTGGACAGAGTTCGAAAAGATAGTTGAGGATTTGGAAGCTTGGACTAAGCAGATGGAGTCGCGTGTGAAGGACCAAACGCTTAAGAGCACTGAAGAAACCAAAAGGAATTATCTTGAAACTTTGATAAGCCTTGAAGAGGAGATTTCCGCTAAAGTTGGAGAGTTCAATGCTGCGATCGAACGAAGTCAGGGGATCGAAGCGGATTCTGACCTCGCAACGAGAATCTCCAGGCAGTCCACGCGCTACCAGGCTATAAGGAATCAAGCTAAAGAGGCTGTTGCCAGATACGAGCAGTACGTGAAGGAGCACAGTGTCTTCAACGAGCGTTACAATGAATTCCTGAAGTGGATCAATCAAGTTCAAGATGAATTGAGCAAACACAGAGAGATTGTTGGTGATTTGGCTGCTCTCCAGAATCGCCAGAAAAACATTCAAGACCTGGCGGATACCAGGACAAAAGAAAATCCAAGGTTTGAGTCTGTGATTGACCTTGGAGAGAAACTGTATGCTCATACATCACCAGACGGCCGAGAGATCATTCGTCAGCAGTTGAGGGACTTGAGAGCCCTTTGGGATGGATTCACCGAGGATTTGCAAGGGGCAACCCAAAAGTTGGATCAATGTCTCACCCAATTTGCCGAGTTTTCAATGTCTCAGGAGCAATTGACGTCTTGGTTGAAGGATGTGGAGCGCACAATGCATCAGCATACTGAGTTGAAGGCAACACTCGAGGAGAAGCGTGCACAATTGCAGAATCATCGAATCATGCATCAAGAGATCATGTCCTATCAGAATCTGATGGAATCAGTTTGTGATAAAGCACAGAGGCTGGTGGATCAAACTCAGGATACATCACTGAACGTTTATATCCAATCAATCAAACAACTATTCCACAACATCGTTATTAAATCCCAAGATCTCCTGCAGAACCTGGAAGATTGCACTGAGAAACATAATAAATTCAATCTTCAATGCAAGAACTTCGAAGACTGGTTGAATTTAGAACGGGAGAAGTTGGTGGACTGCACTGACATCACGGGCGAGCGTGCAGACATCACCAGAAGAATAGCAACACTGTCTGTGCTGAAGAGTGCTCAATCCCAGGGCTTGGATCACCTCGAAAAATTGAAGCAACTGTCCAAAGTTGTTCTGGCAACGACGGCCACCAAAGGCCACCCAGCGATCCTCAAGGAGGTTGAGACCCTCGAAACTGCTCTGCAACAACATCTCAACGAGGTTGAGACGGTTGAAACCAGGCAAAATGCTGCCCTCCAGAAGTGGCAGGACTTTGAGAATCAGATGGATGGACATGCCAAGTGGTTCAGAGCAATGGAAGCGGCCTTCAGAGATCAACAGCTGCAATCAACCTTGAAGGATAAGGAGGATCATCTTCAGTCATTCAAAGAGAAGAGAGGAACGATCTTGAAACGAGAAAAAGAAATGGACGATTTTGTCGACAAATCTCATGGGCTATTGAACTCCAGTGGAGTTGACAGGATAAAGCCATCAATTTCCCAAATCAGTAATCGGTATCAGCAGCTGTTAGTTTTGAGCAAAGAAGTTATTGATCGCTGTCAGACTATTGTTGATGAGCATCGTGCGTTTGATGAGAAACTCAAGGCTGTGGATGCCTGGTTGACACCGTTGGAGCAGAATTTAATGTCTCTGAGGGCTGAGGAAGTTGGTGGGGATTTAGAAGCCAAGAGCAGTCGTCTGAAGATGCTGTTGAGTGAAAGAGAGCAGGCTGAAGCGAAGATTTCTTCTCTCAATGCTGCTGGCGACAGGATTCTACCCACTACCTCCGCTCAGGGTCGTGAATTTATCAGGCAGGAGTTGAGGAGCATCAGAGAGAGGTGGGACAATCTTGATGAAGGTATTGTGAAACAGCAGAAGAAACAGGATGCGCAGACTATGCAGTGGTCAAGCTATCAGGAGACATTGCAGCAGATTCTTGCCTGGTTGGATAATACTGAGAGGTCGTTGAAGCAGGATGCGTCGATGGCCTGGTCCACACTTCCCGAAGTGAGATCAAAGTTGGTGAAGAGCAAGGTTTGTTTGTCATTTTGACAATTAAGTTTTTGTGAAAAGGAGGCGTTGGCCTGTGTGGTCATTAGCAGACTCAAAGATTAAGATGTTTCATGCGAAAAAGGTAAATAATGGGATTCTTCTGGAATTCATGTAGAATGTTGATAATCACAATTGAATTATCCATGAATTTTCATAGAATTTTTTCAGGTTTCCTTTTTAAGTTATTAACGATTAAAGTCGCTGCTCACACATGGCCTCTTATGGAGATTTTTCTGTTTAGTATGAAACCATATTATCAGCTCAGATGGTAACGCAGTTTCGAGCTAAACAGAAAAATCCCCCTAAGAGCTTATGTATAAGAAGCGACTTCAATCTTAATAACTTGAAAAGAGAAAATCTGAAAAAATTGTTGGAAAATTCATAGATAATTCCATTGTGATTATAAACATTCTATATGAATTCCAGATGAATGCCATTATTTACCTTTTTTGCGTGAAACACCTTAAGAAGAACGAGTGAGAAAAGTCATCTCATCGAAACGAAAAAAATCCGGTAATACTATGCAAGATCCCCTCACCTTAGATTTGTAATTTTATATTGTGATTCGATGCATTTTTATGCCGTTATTAATGGGAAAAATTATATAAAAGGTCGCTCACAAAAACTCAAATCATTACGGTTATTGTGAGGTGTGAATACGTTGTAGTTTATTGGTATCATTGGCCAGCTGATCAATTAAAAATGATTGGCTAACCCCCCTCTCCTCCTCACACTCCCCACCGTCGCAGCACCAACGCGGCATCCACATCCGGAAGCCTATGATATCAATAATCATGGCCGCGAAAGCCTCAAAACTAACATCGTAGTCTATCTTGGAAGAAGAATAGTAGATTACACACCTTGGCCAGTAAAGTAAGGAATGTCTCAGATCATATGTAATTGTCGGCCGAGGCGAAGCCGAGGTCAACAAACATGTGATCTGAGGCTTTCTTATTTACTGGCCAAGGTGTGTATACTATTTTTCTGCTCGACGTAGCCGGAAAGTGGCAACTTCGTTTAGCGCAGCGGCCAGGAAGTTGACGCTTTCCGGCCGGAGGGCAGAAAAAGAATTTGCAAATTTGTTGAAATTATGAGTAAATACTCCTATAGTTTTACCAAAAAACCCAATGTTTCGGTTCCTCTATGCAGGTCCCATCTTCAGGGGCATGTCTGTTTTTGAAAATGTTTAAACTGGAAATCAGAAAAAAAAAAGGCATTGATACTAAATAATTCATGGCCAACACCTCGTTTTCATCAATTACTCGCTCAAAGAAAATATCTCAAGAGATTGACATTTTTTCTAATCTCTTGACACATCGCGGAGAATTCAATGAATATTTATTTACAGACTCTCCACCAAGAGATAGTGGCTCACAAACGAATCATCGAGGCAGTCTCAGAGAAGGCGAATGCCCTCTCCCAAGCATCTCAAAATCAACCAGACATTATGGAAAGTGTTTCTTCAGTCTCGAAGAGATACACTCAATTGGTAGCTTCCTCCCACGAAGGAATAAGAAACCTCGAAAAACTTGTGGAGATCTTCCAGCAATTTCACGACCTTCAAAAAGTCTATCAAGACTATCAGAAGCAGCAGTGGGATAGGCTTGGCAGTTATACCGATTATACTGGGAACAAAGCGGGTCTGCAAGCCAGGCTGGTTAAAGTTGTGGAGATCCAGGATGGACTGAGTGAAGGGGAGCACAAGCTCACTGTTCTCGAAGAGCACGTCAAACTAAATGCATCAACTCTTCCACCTAGGTCGCAAGAATCTATGGAAAGAGACGTGTCCAATCTCAGGTAAATTCTCATGTCATTTTACATAATTCAGTAGCGAAGCGGTAGAGCGGAATTTCTCTCGTGAAAAGCTTTCCTACTTTTGTCCTCGAACATCAGAGCTTTCATTTGACCCTAAGTTTCCGGACATTTTAAAATGATTTTATTATTTAAACTTTGCAGGTCGGAATTTGAATCTCGATATTGAACCGTTAGAAAACATTAAAAAAAAACAAATCTGAGAAAAAATATCAGAAAGTTTACTTTTGGAGGAAGATTGATGAAATTTAGAAAAATTGCAGGCGGCTGTATTTTCGATGCAGCTGTAATTGTACGTGGATACATTCATGGTCTTTCCTTCTTTCTCGAATTTCCTCGAAACTCCTTGAGTTTTTTCGAATTTCCCAGAAACTCCCTCAATTTCCTCGAAATTTCTAGAAACCCCTTGAATTTTTTCGAAATTTCAAGAAACTTCTCGAATTACCTGGAAATGTATAGAATTTTCTAGACTTTTCTAGGACCGTTTCCCAAAATGACCCCCCATACTGAAACCATAGATGTATCCACATCAAAATAATTTAAAAATTGCAATTTTTTTCAACTACGAGCATTTTCTATCAATAATTTATAAATGCCCGGTTGCTTGGCGTAGTGGGTAAGTTCGTTGCTTCACATGTGAAAGGTTCCGAGTTCAAAATCCGGCCGGGTAGAATGGTGAGATCTAACCATTTAAAGTCTTGATCATCATCGCAGTATACCCCAAGCGGGTCGAAGCGATGTAAAGTAACGATGAAAAAAAAGATAAACAATTACCTTTACCAGAAAACGATTTCATGCCTAGAAAATAAGGTTTACGAAAGTTGAAAAAATTTCAATTATTTATTTACAAACAGCGAATTATGATTAGAAAAATCATAATTCTGCGCAAAATGTAATTTGGATGACGCTGAATATTTTTCAAATTTTTCTGACGCAATTTAATTGATAAATTTGATAATCGAAAATGGTTGAATCTCAAATCGATCTTGACTATTGGCCAGTTTTCAATGAATATCTTGCAACCTAAGGGAGAAAGCAACATTTTTGTCATAATCTTTTTTGGCGAGCGAATTTCGGGCTACGAAAAATATTTTGACAAAAATTTCATTATCTCCCTCAAATTCGAAGATATTTCTCATAAACTTGACTAAGGGCTAAATCGACTTGGACCGTTTTACCGCATCGCTACTGAATCTATTGTCGGAGGATGCATGGAAAAAAATGAGCGAGAATCATTCATGCTGATTTTATAATTTTAGATTCGAGAACAAGAAATTTGCGACTGCAGTGAATGACGTAGTCCGTCGCCTCGAAGAGAGAATTCAATCGTGGAATGAGTATGAAAATTCCCTAGAACGTCTTTTAGCCTGGCTATCGGAGGCTGAAGCAATCCTGAAGAATTATACACTGAAGAATACGATAGAGGAGAAGCAAGAGCAGCTGGAAAAGTACCAGGTAAGTGATTGTCACCGATTGTCCACCAAAACAATTAATTCTCGTAATTCACCAATATCCAACGTTATTCATCGTTGCAGTTTGTTAAACATTCGAATTTAACTGTGATTAACACATTTTGTGTCAATGATTGTAAATCCCACCAGGAATTACGAAAGACAGCTGAATCACGAGGAATCGAGGTGACGGAACTGGTGTCACACAGTGATCACTTGGAGCAAGTAAGATTATCACTTGTGGTGCCAAGTGAACGTTGATTCTGTATCTACTAACGCCTCTGATGCTAATGAAAAACTCGGAGGCCATAGAAATGTCGAAATAAGAAATTTTCATTTTCACCTGGGGCCAGGGGGTCAGATCTTGGTTGTGGAAAGAAAAAATGCTTGCTTTAGGGGAGATGACGCTCGAGAAAGCTGCTGAAGGCTTTGGATCGTGCTTCAATCATCATTATTCTCCATTTGTGTTTACAGCTTCTATTGTTAACGCCAACAAAAATCGTTTTGCTTCCGAATGGAAGCTTTGTAACCTCTCAAATTTAAGCTATCAATTTTTTGCGTTAGGGTATGGTACTAGTAATATGGCCTACAAAGTCCGAATACGCAATTTTTAAATCGTGTCTGATTGTATCTATGTATGTAATTTTCTCTTCGTTTTTTTCGACATTTTCTTACAAGGGATCAATCGAATTTCATGAACTTTTTCACGAACTAGCACCATTGATGCCCTTTTTCCTGTCAGATTCGATATTCCTTTTTTCAATTGATTGTTTATAATTATTTTCAGCTGTTAAATTTTTATATTACAATAAATAATTGACTCATGTTCTAATTTCTATACTCACTGAATAAGATTTTGATCATAATTACAATTCAGTTCCTTCTAGAAAACACTTTAAAGTGTGAATTTCTGGAATTCAATGTTTGTTGATACTCCGAGATTCACCCCGGGAAAAAACGTTTTCATTTTTCGATAAAAAAACATTGAAATACTATTTTCCGCGTGATTTTTCCTCGGAAATTCGATTTTGGAAGTTAAATTTGTCGCTGACCGTTAAAAATAAGAGATGCGAATTTTTTTAATCGAAAAATGGACTCAAATAAAATCTCCCAGTGTAATTTTTAATATAGTTTTTTTAAATATGATCCCAAATTTTCGTCCTTGAGTTATCAAAAATGCGGGAGAAGATACATTTTTAAGTTTATTGGCCAACCAAAAAATGTCGTTATTTTCAATGGATCGATTATATTCTCGAAAATATTTATGAGTATCAACTAGAATGAGTGAATTTCCACAGGAAGGGAAAATGAATGGAAACCGTACAGAAAGAAATGTATTAGGAGATATTAATATGAGACAGGCCTTTTGGTTTTGCATACATATTCGATTGCATTAATAAATTAAAAAATTTATTCGTCAATATTAATAATTGATTGGGCGCCAGTTAGTTTATCGTTAGCTAACAATGTTTTCCCGCCTTTTCGCGGGGAGTAGACGGTTGGAAGACCCAAGACTGGGAAATTCGACAGAGAAAGAGAGAGAAGGAAATTAGACGAGAATATTAATAAACAGTACTCACTGCTTTACGTCGACAACTACACTTAGCTCGTTCAACAGGAGCCTCAAAATGTTCTCGGGAATCCACACAATATAAAATCACTAGAAAAACAACACAAAATAATAATTAGAAAACCGAGTACATTCACACGATTCACTGCCGGGCGAAGAGCGTCACAGCTCACGCTGGCGACTTGTTGCCTATAGTATTCGACGCAGGCGTTGGCGATAATCGATACTTTAGGGCCTGTACCCATGACCATGACCTTGGCGACGACCCAATCACGCTGTGCCGCCCCCTTATGCCTCGGAAAAATTCAAAACAGAGTGCGTGAATAATAAATTAAATGCATCAAAATTCTTCAATATAATAAATAAATTTATGTTCGACAAATAAATTCAAATAATTCCCTAAGGCAGCTCGCGAGATTGTGTCGACCACGCACGAAAAAATTTAATAGAAAAACCTATCGAATTCGTTTCAAAATTCTATTGAATTTCTATTGAATCTTCTATTAGTTTTTGGCTGATTCTATTGACATGTTCAATAGAAAAAAATCAATAGAAAAAGTCAACAGAATTCGATTTTTCTATATAACTTATTCTTTTCATATATTTTCTATAGAATTTGCTCGACTCAAATTTTCCAAGTTTTTTCCATTCTATTTTTCTTTTCTTCTCATCAAGAGAATCAAACGAAAAAACTTGGAAAATTTGAGCCGAGAAAATTCTATAGAAAATATCTCAATAGAATAAGTTATACAGAAAAATTGAATTCTACTGACTTTTTCTACTGAATATTTTCTTTTGACCATTTCAATAGAATCGGCCAAAAACTAATAGAACAGTTCAATAGAAATTCAATAAAATTTTCTAACGAATTCGATAGGTTCTTCTATTAAATTTTTTCGTCCGTGACGCGAAGGGAAAAACAATATTTCCCGTCACAAATAGATGTATTGACAAGCGAATAACTTTCAAAATGTATCTTCTCCCGCAATTTTGGTAATTGAAGAGCGAAAATTTGTGATCATACTCAAAAAACAATTTTAAAAAAATACATTGGGCTTTTTTGTTGAGTAAACTTTTCGATTTAAAAAAAATTAAGAGGGTCCGAATGTAGAATCATTCGACAGAACAAAACAAGACCCAAAAATTTAGAATGCACAACAATTGATAGTACTACTATGACACGCAAAAATAGAAGAAGAGAACATTGAAATAAGAATTAAAATACAAGAATTCATCCGGAAGCAAATTGCTAATTTATTAGCAACAATAACTACACTCATTTATTCAAAAACTGCAATTATCCACTCGTTTCTTTTAATTTCAATTTCGATAATTGCAAAGTGCAGGAGGCGAAGACATCATCCAGAGCATCCTCAATCATCACATTCAAAATTCATATTCTTCTAACACCCGCTTGCGGGGCAAAATTAATTCAGCACAATCTACCATGGCTTTGATCCCCCACCGGGGAAATCCAGAATGTCGAAAACGTCGTAAGGTTTGGCAATAAAACGTCCAAGACCTTGACGTTTACGTCATTTCGGCTCATCCCCGACGATTATTCCACCAGAGATTTGACCCTCCCGTAAAATATTTTCAGTCTCTGTTGACCAATCTCCGAAGCCACGAAGCAGAGTTCGACAAGATGAGCGATGACTCTTCAGATTTAATAGAATCCAGTAACGAGACGAGATTCTCCTCAAACGTCCAACAAATCACTTCGCGCTTCCAGTCGATCCAAGCAACGGCAAAGGAGCTCGTTAAAAAATGCGAACAAGCAACTCAAGATCATTTGGTGTACCTCGAACGCTACAAACAGTGCACAGACTGGCTGACAGCCTCACAATCCCACTACCAGGCGACATCGGACATATCAACAGCGGACAAACAGGAGCTGATGGTCCACGGTGAGACCCTGAGGAATCTCCTAGCTCGCATTGCAGCTGGCACTCTCCTGGTGAACAACGCAGTCGAGGCTGGAGAGCGTTTGTACCCAACGACAGGTTCAGAAGGTCGAGAGATCATTCGCCAACAGCTGCTGGACCTCCAAAAAGCCCTGGAAACTCTTCACGACGGTGTCACATCGACAGAACGCGACATTCAATTGAAAATATCGCGATGGCTGGGCTTCGACGAATGCAGTGACAGCTTCGAGAAGTGGCTGACTAAATTGGAGAAGCAAATCAAGCCTGAAATCGAGCTGAGAACAACCCTAGATGAGAAACGAATTCAGCTACAAGTTTATCGAGACTCGCTTCATGACATTCAAACACACCAGGAGGATCTGTTCGCCCTTCGAGACAGGGCGGAGAACCTCCCCGATAAGACAGAGAGAACTGACAAAGTCCTCGCTGGTTTGGCGCAAAGACACGCAACACTGCTGAAACGAGTGCAAGCATTTGTGGAGAAGTACGAGGCCATCGTCAGCGATCATCAGCAGTACAGCAAAGCTGTCATGGAGACTCATCAGTGGCTGGACGCAACCCACAATGCAGTGAATCTCTGGGGGGACACTGACCTGGAGAGAGTCTCACTCCATACGAATCTAGACAGACTGAAGAACCTTCTGCAAGGGCTCCCTGAGGACGAGCCCAGAATTCACCAGATCGAGAAATTGGGGGAGAAGGTGATCCCAGGGACTCTTGAATCAGGCCAAGTAAACATTCGATCCCAGATTGATTCTTCTCAACAGGAATGGCAGAGCCTGGTCTCAGCTATAAAATCAACGATCGATGCGCTTGAAACGAAACTCCAGCAGTGGAACGAATTCGAAATATTGAGAGAGAAATGTCTGGAGTGGATTCAGGATACTGACACTAAACTTCACGCTGTAGATCTCAAATCGACGTTGTCGGAGAAGAAGGAGCAGCTGGACAAGTTGCGAGCTCTTCAGGGAGAAGTCAGAGCCAAAGAGCTGGAAATTGATGCTGTGACTGAGAGGGCTCAACAGTTGAACAAAAGCTTGACCTCTCGTGCCTCAAATATTTCTGAACTCGGTATCAAGTATCACCAGATCAGTAACAAAGTTAAGGAGTTGAACAATCGTTGGCATCAGTACGTGGCCAATCACCAGGACTTTGACAATCAGATGGCTGCCTGCATGGGCTGGTTGGAGGGAATCGGTGAAAAGCTCGGCTACTGCTCGGACCTCAGTGCCTCCTCCCGAAAGGATTTGGAGATCAAAATGGAGATGATACAGGGACTGCTACTCTACAAAGAGGATGGCTTTGCGAAAATCCAGGGGATCATCGAGTTGGCGCAAAGTGTTCTTGCTAATACTGCGCCAGGTGGTCACAAAGCAATCAACCAATCTGTGGCCAGACTCCAGGAGCAATGGAGCTCACTAGCTTCCAAAATGCTGGAGACAAAGACTAATCTCGATGACTCTATCAACAAGTGGACTGGACTCCTGGAGCAGATTCAATCGATCACGAAGACTGTCGAGTACATGCAGACGTCTCTCAACGAGCTTCTCCCATTCCAAACGACAATGTCGGAGAAACGAGCGCAGCTGGAGCGGATAAAAGCTCTGGAGGAAAAAGTTAGATGCGAGAATATTGAGGTTGACGGGTTGAAGGCCAAAGTCGCTGAGATGATTGCCAGTGGAGTTCAGGGAGCGTCAGCGTCTCAGGCTCAAGACACCCTCAATAAATTTGACCAACTGTTCGAGCAGATTAAATCTCTCCTGATTCAACGTGAAGATCAATACAAGGACCACAAGATTTACAAAGAAGCTCACGACGATCTGATCGCTTGGCTGAATCGTGCGAGGGAGAAGATTCCGACGATTAAGCAGAAGACTCTGAGCGATAAACTGGCGATTGAAAATGCTGTCGCACCACTGGAGAGCCTCCTCAACAAAAAAGCTCAGGGAGAGCTTTTAGTGGAGCAGCTCCAAAATACTGGACAAGTTGTTTGCGCCAGCACCAGTGCCCAGGGTAAAGAGGTAATCAGGAACGAGATCAGGGCACTGGCTGAGAGCTTCGAGACCATGTTCAGGGAGATTCAACAGCAGAAGAATCAGTTGGAGGAGACTGTCAACCAGTGGCGAGAGTACAAGGACGAGTACGAGCGTTTGAGTGATTGGCTTCAGCAGTACGACATCCTGATCAAGACGCAGAAGAACGCACTGCTGCCCAATATCGAAGAAAAAGAGAAACAAGTGAAGGAAGTCCAGGATATTCTCGAGAATTTGGTCAAGGGTCAAGAGCAGATCGACAAGTTCAACAGGGCAGCTTCTACCCTTCTGTCCTCTCACTTGGATACTTACGTCAACAATCAACTGAGGCACTTGAACTCCCGTTACCAGGTTCTGGTGAATCTCGCGAAGGACGTGCTGAACAAAGTCGAAAATAATTTGAGCCAGCATCGGGAGTACGACTCGAACCTCGGCAAGGCGCAAGAATGGATCGACAATGCCAAACAAATAATTCGCCAGGGAACAGAGGCTGCCTCGACCAGCAGTCGTGAGGAGCTCCAGAAGAGATTGGACAAGATTCAAGATTTATTGAAGAAACGCGAGGAGGGACAGAACCTGGTGCACTTGACCGTCAATTGCGGTGAGAAAGTGGCCAGGAACACGAGGTCCGATGGACGGGAGGAGATCAATGCTCAGCTGAAGGAGATCCAGAACGACTGGGAGCGTTTGGTGAAGAAGATCTCAACTACTAAAGTTCACTTGGAGACGAGCCTCCTTCAGTGGGCTGACTACAGTTCGTCCTACTCGCAATTGCAGCAGTGGATCAACGACAGGGAAGCCAAACTCCAGCAAGTCTGCGAGCAAAAGGTTTCCAAAGCGAAGAAAGGCCTGGTGGGGCTCAATTCACTGGCAATTGGAGAACGAAAGGCCAACTTGAGGCAGACGAACAGTATCGTCCAGGACATCGTGGCCTTCGAGCCGATGATTCAATCTGTAACGACAAAAGCAGAGGATCTTCAGCAAGCAACACCGGCCACCGAGATCTCGATAAAGTACGAAACCCTGAGCAAACACGCCCAGGAGCTGTATGCGAGGCAAAAGGAAACCGTGGAGCAGCATCAAGCTTTCATCGACAGTGGTAATGAGTTTGTTCAGTGGCTGAGGATCGCCAAAGAACGACTTGGAAAATGTTCAGAGCCCACTGGAGACAAGGAGTCCCTCTCCAGCAAGATAACTCAGCTCAAAGTCCTCCAGAGTGAACTCCCCGAGGGACAGCAGAAACTCGAGAGAGCTCTGGAGTGTGGTAATGCTGCTTGTCAAATAGCAGACGCCGAGGACAAGGAAATAATCGAGGAAGAAGTTGCCATACTGCAAGAGGAGTACGACAATTACGTTGATGCCCTGAACAATGCCAAGAGTTTACTGGAAATCGGTATAGTCAAGTGGACAGAATACGAGGATCAGTACTCTGAGTCGTTGGAGTGGCTCACGCAGACAGAGCAATTGGTTCAGCCCTTCAACAAACTCCAGGACAGCCTGGAGGAGAAGAAAAATGTTCTTGAACAATTTCAGATTCATCTGCAGACGCTATTCGACTGGCAGAAAGAACTCGACAGACTCAACATGAAGGCACAGGTGCTTCTGGAGACCTGTGCTGACACCAGAATATCAAATCAAGTCACCCAACTTACCACAAAGTACAACGCACTGTTGTCCCTTGCGAAAGAAATAATGCGACGACTCGAATTGCATTATCAGGAGCACCAACAGCACAATACTCTTTACCAGGAGTGCCAGGACTGGATTGACAGGACTCGAGACAAGTTGGCTGAGTGCAAATTGATTCCATCGACCCTCACTGAAGTCAACAACAAACTCAACACCTGTAAGGCCATTCGTCAGACGTTGGAGCAGGGCCAGAATAAACTGAGATACGCCTTGGAGCTGAAGGAGAAAGTTATCATGAACACCGAGCACAATGGTGCGGCAAAGCTTCAGGAAGACACTGACAATCTCAGAGCCGACTTTGAGAAACTCATGACTGATGTTGAAGAGGCACGACAGAAGCTGTCAGTTCGTGCCACAGCACTTGAGGAACTCGCCAAGCTCCATCGGCTCATCACCGATTGGATCGACGAGGCTGAAGTCAAGGTGAGACCTGAGGAGCCTCACAAGAACGACTTGAGTGAGAAGAGAGCACTCCTGGAGAAGTACAGAACTGTCCAGAGAGACATGCAGGTCCAGGCTGACACAATCGACAAATTGAAGTCGAAATTGAGCGAGGATTCTAGCATTGCCAGGGGACCCTATGACGCCACCATCTCCAGATACCAGGATCTTCGTAAATTAGTCGGCGAAAAGATCGCAACGCTGGAGGATCAGGTGAGAGAGCACGAGAGGTTCCAGCAGGCTCAGAACGAGGCGTCCGATTGGGTCAGGAAGATGAAGGTGGACGTTCAGCAGTACAGTATGACTCACGGGGAGAAGGAGAAGCTCATCGAGCGGGAGAGGAAGATCAGTGAGATCATGCAGTCGTTGTCCCAGGGAGAATCCCTCATTACGAAAGTGGTCGACCTCAACGAATCGGTAATTCGTTCGACAGGAGCTGAAGGCCAAGACACGATCAGACAGGAAGTGCAACAACTCCAGCTGGACTGGAAGTCCTTGAAGACTCAGTGTGAAGAGTCCCAGAGGACATTATCAAACTGCATATCCATGTGGTCGCAGTTCAATGCCACCACTGATAGCATGAAGGCCTGGCTTGACCAATTCCAGAGCAAAATAAACGACGAACAGAGCCGCGAGAATAAAACTCCAGAGGATCTTGAGAGATGCAAACAGCTGGTGGAGGAGGCAATTCGTCAGAAGCCAGTTCTTGAGGAGTTGAATGACAAGTGTGAAGCTCTTCTCGAAATTTCGGCCTGCAGCTGGGCGAGAGAAAAGACTGTCCAATTGCAGTCAATTTACACAGCACTTCTGACTGACGCCCAAGGGTTGGTGTCAAGAGTGGAGAAAAATTTGTCCGATCATACGGAATTCTTGAAAGCTAAGAACCAAATGGAGGATTGGCTGCAGACAGCGCATGGCTCAGTGCAGGATTGTGCTGGGGTGGGAGATCTAGACTGGGCTCGTGATAAACTCGAGACAACGAGAGTGGTAGCAACTAGAATAACTGAAGGACAGCATTTGTTGTCAACGCTTCAGAACGCCTTCGCCAAAGCAATAAACACTGCACTCCCTGAACAGCAGGATCAGCTGAGGGCCGACATGGCTGCGATGAGGTCCAGTTGGGAGCAACTCAGCATGGATCTCAACACTGTCCAAGCCCAAGTGAAATCGATTCTGACTCGATGGGAGGATCACGGTGACGCCTACGAGAGATTTGACAAATGGCTGAAAGACATGGAGACCACGATCCAGTCGCTTCCTGATACTAAAGGGGAAATTGGCGAAATGAAAACTCTTTGCGAACGCTATCGCCATATTCAGGGGGAGGTCAAGGTCAAGAAGACTGATTTAGATCATCTGCTGGAGGAGTCTGTGGAGCTGTCTTCGTGGGCGAAAGATAGCATAACAGAAGAGAGGGCCACGAAACTTGCCAGCCGCTGGGAGTCTCTGCGAAAGCTCGTGGATGAGCAGAAGAGCCTAGTGGAAAACGAAATCAGAGAGTACAATTCGTATCACAATGCACTTCAGGAAACGGAAAAGTGGCTGCTTCAAGTTTCCTTCCAACTGATGGCTCACAATTCATTGTTCATTACTAGTAAAGAACAGACTCTGCTGCAGATTAAACAGCACCAGAGTCTGCTGCAGGAGATTAATAATTATCAACGCAATTTGGATGAGCTCAAGGACGAAGGACAGGGACAAATCGATCGTTACGTCTCTGTGAATGCTGCTATTGAATCCACCATTCAAACTCAATTGCAAAACGTTCAGGATAGCTATAATTCTCTTCTGAATACCGCACTGCAGATTAAGAATCGCTTGGACGAGTCTCTCGGTAAATTTGAAGAGTACGAGAGAACGTTGGAGAGTATCATGAAGAATTTGGACGCCTACGAGCCGGAGATGAGTGACCAGTTGGACGCCCCATTGGACACCCTTGAGAGTGCAGAGCAGAGTCTGGAGAGTGCTCGAACACTTCATAATAAACTTCAGGCGGAGAAGGCGAGACTTGCGGTGGCTATCGAGGCTTGCGAAGCTGCCGCTGCCTGTGTGTCACGACCTGGCAGTCCGCTTGATGCTCCACCGGTGCAGATACCCCAGCGGGAAGTCGAAGTGAGGACTAGACTCGAAGATTTAATCGATCAGGTAATTACTGTAGTGGTGAAATTTTTTCACTGAAATTTTTGCTGAGGACCTTGACAATTTCTAACAATATGTTCGCTGAAATTTCCGGAAATGTGAATTTCAAGTTAATTATTCCGGGAAAATTCAATGAAAATGAAAAATCAAGAAAATTCTGAAAATCTCTCCTTGAATTCCAATTTTTTCGGATATTTCAGGGAATTCCTTTGAAAATTCCTGGAATTTCATGAATTTTTAACTGAAGAAATTTCATAATTTCATGGAAAAATCCATGGAAACTGTAAATTTCAGATTAATTATTTCGGGAAAATTAATGGGCGTTCTGAAATTTTGAGACTTTATTGAATTTTCAGAGGAAGTCAAAATGTTTTTTAATTGTTTACGTTTTTCAATTTCAATTTTTTATTTATAGACAACGAATGTTCAAAAAAATAATAATTTTGTGCAAAATGTAATTTGAATGATGCTGAATACTCATAATTTGTTTCCAATTTTTTTCACGCAATTTAATTGAGAAATTTGACAATTGAAAACGGTTGAAATTTTTTAAGTGTAATTTACTTTAAAAATAATCCCACTCATTGCTGGAAAGATCTATCAATTATTCAAAATTTAAAGTACAATATTTCGTTGATGTTCAATTGTTTGACGGATTAATTGCTTCACGATTTTTTTCATTATTTTGCGCTGATACGACTAAAATCTTTAATTCTTGTTCCTATTCAGCTTTTGCATGAGCTATTTAATTTTGTGTTTTTTTTTTTTCACTTGTGTTATGCAGAAAGATAATCAGTGTACTGCTGGCAAGCTGAAGGTACTCTTAAGTGATGTCGAGAGTAAAGGCTTTTTAACGAAACTGAATGACATGTGCGATAAGGTTTGCAGTTTTTTTTTTTTAATTTACCGTACGATTAATTTTTCTCTTTAGAAGGGTTACCCAGGTGAAACTTAACAGTCTTCAATTGATGGGAATAGCTATTGAGCGGCTTTTGATATATCATAAGGTACCTCAATGTGTTGATGGCGAAAAAAAATTAGACATCACACTGACAGAATAATTCACTTATTCCAAACGAGATTCGTTAACTATTAACGAATGGTAGAGCTCAATATGACCAAATAAATATGCGTTAATAATTAACGAATGGTCCACTTGAAAGTTGAAAGTCAAGTCAAACAAAGCTCCTGAAATAAGCCTTTGATAATTATGCCTTACCATACACTCTTGAATTTAATTTTAATACCTTGATAAATTTAATATTTAAATTACCATACCTTCAGAAGGAAAGGTGCCGTTTTGGGACACCCGTAGATCTATGTGAGCATCCATCATATAATATGAGATGTCTCAAAGAGGTTTAAATTCATTAGTAGCAGCCCAGGAAAAAAAAATTGAGTGGTGAAAATTGCTCAAAGGCAATTCTTACCACTCAGAGACTTCAAAGCTCCAACCTGGTACCCCCTTTAAAATAAACGACGTACTATCAATTCGCCACGTCGATCCTTAAATCCCTTCCTTTTTCAAAATGTAGATGCAAGTCCATTTGGCAAACGTCTCAAAAGCCGTTGGCGATCTCGAAGAGCAGACTCGCCAGAAGAACGCTCTTCGTACCTGGATAAATCAGCAGCGAGCCCTCTGTGCCGAGTGGAAATCTCGTCCCGCAAAATTGCGAGCAGAAGCAGCTCAAGCCGAGCTCCAGGCGATGAACGACGTCTTAACAACTTTAGCAGACCGACGAACCCGCGTATTAACAGAAATGAATCTTCGAACAGACGGTCAAGACGACGATATCGAGGAGGGTCTCAACAAACTTGAATCAGAACTTCTGGAAGCAATCGCTGACAAGCAAACGGCTCAGGACTTGATACAAAAATATCGATCCCAAGTTCACGACATTCAAAACTGGTTCGACTCCCTTGCTAAGAAGGTAGACGTCATCGAGAAAGGAAATGGCTTGAACATTGGTCAGAAGATGTCAGCAGTGAAAAACATCACTCTGGAATTCGAGAGTCAAGCGCCACGGAGACTGGAAGAAGTCAAGAACTTTGCGGATCAAGTGATGGATTCAGTCAGCAATCTCGACTCTCAGCAGATCGAGGAACAAATCAAATCGGTAGAGCGACGATACGCGGACATTGGCAAGAAGCTCCAGAGAAAATCCCAAGTTCTGGACATGACAGCTCAAGGAATCGAAGCAACGCGAAAGGAGATTGAGGACAACAGAGAGTGGATCAACCAGAAGAAGCAGCAAGCCAGAGTCCGCCAACTCCTCGGCTACGAGGTCAAACCCGCCGACGACAGGGTTCAATCGCTGAAAGCGATGTTGAAAGAAGCTGAAAACAAACAGATAGTTATTGACACTTTGGAGAAACGAGTTGGCAATATGCAGAACGAGCTTGAAGTGGCCGAGCAGCAGGAATTGGAGTCAAGTACTCGATCGCTCCGTGGAGAACAGGCTGAGCTCTGTTCAATCCTCAGAGAAGAGATCTCCGGTGCGACAGCTGCCTCGGATGCACGAAAGAAACTCGAATCCAATCTCGATCGTGCAAAACTCTGGATTCGGGCGACGCACAATGACCTGAAGAAACTCAGTGGATATTTGCCACTGAGAAGCTTCAAAGTGGAGCAAGATATAGCCCACCACAATGGGATAGACACAGAGATATCAGCCTTCAGTGAACACAGTTTGAAAAATGTGTTGAAGCACGCAAACTCGTTGATGCGTGACTGCAACGATGAAGATCGATCAAAGCTGCAGTCAATCATGAATGCCCTGAGCGAGGACTACGATGCCCTGAAGCAAGAAGCTGCGGAAAAGCAAGCATCACTAGTAGATCTTCTCCAAGGACGAAAGGCCTTCGAGAGTGAGATCGACCGCTGCCAGCGGTGGATCAAAGAAGCTGAGACTGCAACCTCCTCAGACGTGAGGACATCGAGTGTCGACGTCCTCCGAGAGCAATTAGCCAAGTACGATCGTCTGAAGGACGAGGCCAAATCATTCGGCGAAGACGTTGAGAAGATCCTGCAACAAGGCAAATCCATCCTTCCCACAGTGAGTGATGCGGACAAATTGGAATTGAGTGATCAACTGAAGAGCATGAAGGATGCACACAGCAGAGTAGCTGGCATCATCAATGAGAGGGCAGCCACCCTGCAGAAGAGCATAGCAGAGGCCGAGGAGGCAGCGGCGAGAGTGGCGGAGGCTGTTCAATTCATGTCAGACATTCAGAAGCAACTGCAGGAGCTCAACAAGCCCATTGGACCGAGGGTAGAGGACGTCGAGGGCATGCTGACAGCCTATGAAAAGATCTTGGGAGATTTGAAGGCGAATAAGGAGAAGCTGTCTGACCTGCAGTCCGCTAATATCGGAGATCTCCATGGAGTCGTTGCCCAGCAGGACGACCTCATTCGTGCTTTAGAAGCACAAATAGCCAAGTTAAGACAGCTTCTGCTGCTGCGTCAGCAGTTCCTCGCTCTTATCGCTGAGATAACGACCTTCATCGCCAAGTACACGGAAATCGTTAGGGACATCGAGAAGCAGGATCAGCCGATTGAGGAGAAGATCAAAAGATACGATGATGTGATTTCGAAGATACAAGAGTGTGAGGCGACGTTGGCTAGTGCAACGGACAAGGGACAGCAGATTGCAGCTGATGGATCTGCGATAGACAGAAACAACATCACTGAACAATTGGGATCGTTAAAGCAACAGCTTCAAAGCCTCAGAAGAACTGTGGAAATGCAGAGAGATCAGCACGAGCTGACTGTTGCTGAGCACAAACGTCTGGCTGATGAGCTCTCTGATATTTTGGATGGCATGGATACCAAGGAGAAACTCGTCAAGTCTCGACCATTGCTGGAGAGATCTGCTGAGAGTGTTGAGGATGAAATCAGTAAACACAAGGTTCTCTGCGAATCTGTGAATGAGTATCTGGAGAGAATTCGAGCGCTGAAGGCATCTGTTAAACATGAGGAGAGCATGCCCGGATCGCTGAAGGAAATGTTGAGTGAGGCGGTCTCATTGCTGTCGTCATTGCCGAGAGAGATGGAGGATCGTGGGGCTTACTTGGCGAGCAATCATCAGATGCGACTTGATTATCGAGTGTTGACGGAGAAATTGCATAGCTGGGTGAGAGAGGCAGAGATCAGACTGCAGAGCGATAAGGATGGAGTCGATTTTGAAAACATTGTCAGCGATCTTGAGGAGCACAAAATTTACTTCAGCTCGGAATCGTCAATTCGCGAGCTCGTGTCCCAACAGATTCAGCAGTCAGCCGACAAAATCTGGCCGTCGTTGACTAGTGCAGAGCAGGAGGAATTGAGTCTTGAGCAGCAACAGCACACTCAACTGCTCAAGAACACTTTGAACACTGCGAAGTCACATCGCGCGAGACTTGAGCAAGGCGCCGAGAGCTGGAAAGATTACACTCAAACTTTGGAGCGTGTGAAAGCAGTGATCGCTAGGACGAGGTTCACCGATGAGCCTGTGACGACCCTTGCAGGACTGCAATTCAATATTCAGAAGATCACACACGCTCTTAATGACATTCAGAATCAGCAATTCGAGTTGGATCTTTTGAATGAACGCGGACAGGAAGTGCTAAGCCTAGCTGATGTGAATAATCATCGGAATATTGAGGCACAGTTGGCAGAGTGCAATGCCGAGTGGCGAGAGCTTGTGTCTGGCTTGGAGGGACGTAGAGACACTCTGGAGGCGCTTTCTAAACACTGGGAGGAGCTTGAGGCGAGGTGGAGCCACACGGAGACGAGACTCACGGCTATTGAGGAGAGAAGCAAACTTGTGGATACTGTGGTCAGGTCGAAGCAACATATCAGGGACACCATCAAGGCTCTTGACGTAAGTCAATTTGTTTTTTTAGTTTCTTTTGGACTTGGAGAAAATTCAATTCTTTTTTTTTATCGTTATTTTACATCGCTTCGAACCGGTTAGGGTATACTGCGATGATGATCAAGACTTTAAATGGTTAGATCTCACCATTCTACCCGGCCGGGTTTTGAACTCGAAACTTTTCGCACGTGAGACAACGAACTTACCCACACTGAGAGAAATAGTATTTTTCTGGCCTGTTGCGATGGGGTTTTTTACTCGTGTGGCGTTGGCCTCCGAGCCGTAGGCGACTGACCACCCACACGAGTAAAAAAACTCCATCGCAACAGCCCAGGAACAATATTTTTCTGTAGTGATTTTCAAGTTTTCGAGTTTGGGAAGTATGTAATACCAATTCCCAGACGAGAAATCGTGAGAAGCAGTACAGAAAAAATTATTTTTGCCAAATATCCATTTACTTGAGAGGAGTATTTATTTTTTCAATACCGTATTTCTCCGTATTCGAGTCATTCTCAGGCAATCCTCATTAGGTTTCAATCATGTCAGTTATATTGCTCTAGAATATGATCATGTTAGTTATGACCTTGAGTGAACTTCTTCTATAATTATCAACATTAAAAAATTGATCGAAATTCTGCCCTGTAGAAAATGAAAAATTTTGGAAATATGAATAATCATTAGAAGAGTCCATCCAAGGTCATGTGCAACATAGTCATCCTCTAGAGCAACATGACTGTTGTAATTGAAACTTAGTCAGGCTCGCCTGGGAATGACTCGTTTGGAGAAATACGATTTTGAAAAAATAAATACTTCTCTCAAGTAAATGAATATTTGGCAAAAATATATTTTTTTCTCAGTGCACTGCGCCAAGCCATCAGGCAAAAAAAATTCAATTCTACGCTTTTTCAATATTCAAGAAATTGAGATTGGACGAGTGGAATTTCCAAGATTTGATTGGATGTCACAGATCTCTTGAACTTTGAAGTGGGCTCCGTAACTTTTGATCCGCGGACGAAATTTCTGCGACAAAATGACCGGCGACCATTTATCCATTGACAATTTTTCCACCGACAATTTCCCCCACATCCATTATTCCCGAGATACAAAGTAACCACCGACAAATTTGCCGGAGGTTTCAGTCGGCTTTCATCCTCTTTTGAAACAATATCAAGTGCAAAAAAGAAAAAAGTAACTCAGAATTCAGAGATAACATTTAATTCGCAATTTTCAATTCGATAACTCACATTTTACATACAATTACAATGCTTCCGCCACTTCAGCAAACAAATTCCCCTCGATTCATAGAATATTAACTCTGCTTTTCAACTCTGACAATTGAGTTGAAAAACAGAGTTGTGGCAACATTGTCCAGTGGGGTCTAGGACTCTCCCCCGGTTGGGAAATCACCCTTAAAATCATTTCCACTATATTTCGGCACCCACTCCTGCACTCGGACCCCATTAGACAAATATGAAAATTGTTGAGAAAACGTTCACAAAAAATGTAAAAAACTATTTATTTCATTATTTATTTGCGTTTAGTCAACTATTTGTCAACTATTTATTTCATTTTTTATTTGCGTTAATCTATACTGATATTCGTATTCGAGAAAATTGTTTACTAGTCTACTATCTCCATATCACTTATCAATTGATTCGATGTGTCTAGTTTATTGTCTAGATTTAATTTGAGAAGTAACAGTTGGGGGTCCACGATCTCCCACATATCCACGGTAGAAATTACCTTGAATCCACGGGAAAACGTCCCGTACATCCACGGTCAAAGTTACCGTGCACGGAGAAAAAAATACATCGTAATTTTGTGAGAATCCTTCAAAAAATTAGTGTGCTGTTCACCAACGCTGGGACATAACAGGGAGTCATCGGAGAATTCGCATGTGGCACACTAATTTTTACGGGAATCCCCCGCAAAAGTGGCCGGAGTCCCACCAAAAATTAGGGTGCCACTTATGAATTTTTCGACGACCCCATGTTATGTCCCGTGTTGGGGGACAGCACACTAATTTTTGGGAGATTTTTTTCTCAGTGTGGAGTAGACACTGCCATTTTGTTGTGGAAATTTTGTCGCGTAGATTTTGTCCGCGAATCAAGAAGCGTGTTACTTTGAAAGAAGAGTCCCCCCGGTGTTGCTCTTAGACCTCATTTTATTCTCAAAATTCCCTAAAGGTAAAAGGCAATTAGGGGAGGGTAGGGTAAAACGGGCCAGGCGGGCAAAACGGACCACTGACAGGAAAGTGGTAATTTTTGTTTTTTTTTCTTTCCTTCAAATCAGGAATACTGAATATGTTGTATTAAAAGTGAGTATCTTGGATCGTAACCGTCACAGGGGTTTTATAGGCAAAAAGTGTCATTGAACCGCAATTTGATCAGATTTGCTAATCACCTTAAACCACAAAAGGCTTTGAATTTTTGTTTTCGCTTTCATTCAGAAGTAGAGATGCGAGCAATTTTCATGACATGTCAGATGACGGTCATGTGACCGTCACTGACACGTCACATTACCGATCCACGAATGACCAATTACTGTCACATGACAAAAATGTGACCGAGTTACCTTATGACAGTCATATCGCATCTAAGTGGTGGCGAAACCACTTTAGGTGTCCAATTTTTTTTTATTTTATCTGAAAGTTGGCAAAACTGTAACCCCATTTCACCCCGAAGTAGTTAACGAACTACTTCTAGTCAATGAACTACGAAGTAGGTATTTATTAATGGCAAAACATGACAAAATTTTGTGACACGGACAAAAATGACCGTCATGTCGCATCTATATAGATCATTTCTCAATGACAAAGTTTTATCTGACCGTTTTATTGACAACAGACTATATGACTGTCAATGACGGTCATATTTTTTTTACCTGACGGTTTTTCATTCGTGACGTTACCTCGCATCTCTATTCAGAAGCAAAAACAAAAATTATCAATTTTCCCCTACGAAAATTTTGCAATCTCCCTTAGATTTGGAGATATTGTCAATTGATACTTGCAATTGCCCATTGATAGATATCTATCAAGATTTTGACTTACTGAGTCATTTTTCTCCGTGCACCGAAAAATCAATCAATATTTTTAAAACACACACGTCCCTCCGTCCCCATGACCGACACCGCCTGACACCACGACAGGTGTTACATAGCCCCTCAGTCAAATACCAAATTCAGTTGTTTGACAACCGTGTAGTTGCCAACATTGAATTCGGAATAATGAATTCATTTTTGCTCATCAACAGGAGTTGGTTGTCGAAGCTGAAAAGCTTGAGCCTGTCACGGAGGAGGTGAAGGGCCTCACTGGGCCAGTGTTAGCTTATCTAGCAGCCTTCACCGATACTCCAGCACGCGCTCTCCAAGAACGTTTCGACAAACTCGAGAAATCTTCGGCAATGTAAGTGAACCATTCCATTACTGCTCAATGTGGATGACAAATTACCTTCTTCCAGAATTAAATAAAAAATGAAGCGAATCGAAATCTCAATTACGATGTTCACAGATGAATTACTCGCAAATTTGAACAATTCACAGCGTCCACTGCGAGCAGATTTTTAGGCATGCGCATGAATTGTTCTGGCATGAGCTTCACTGCTTGATCCCCTATTTATAAGAACTTTGTTTAGTTATAAAATGTGAAAACGAATTCTCGATCATCAATTCGTTCATTCGCATTTATTCGCGAATAAAATGTAAAGAATTTTCGATTCGTCAATACACAATTACTATTTACTTTAAATTTAAATATGATTGCAGACAACAATGTCTAGTTGTTGCCCGACAAGTGTGTAACGCTTAATTATAAACTCTGAAGTTTATTTACATGAATATCTCAAACCGGAGAATAGGCATCTTAAACTCGTATACTTTCGGTTGACTGTGACAAATGGAAAACGTCATGACCGAATCCGTCCAATGACGCAATTCACTTAAACATAAAATGTGCACGAGACGAGAGAAAGGTCGTGCTCTTATGTGAAGGCTGACGACCGTGGCATTCGCATTTGTCTCATGATTCCCCACCTCCCGTCGATGACCGCGGAATTAACGATTCCTTTAAATTCATTATGATCAACTCAGTCAACCTTTAACTATTGAAGAAGACGCTACAGCTGCGTTTCGCAGAAGTAGAATTACTCCAGAAGAATTTTAAAGTTGACATTTTCTTTCTGTCAGTGATATTATGGATTTTATGTGAAGAATGAGTTGGCTATTGGATTTCCATGATGAGCCTCTGAGGTGATTATTTTCGTCAACAATTCAGCAGTAAAGTGGTTAAACGGTTTGAGTCAATTGCATTCTAGCGCCAGTTGTCGATGATTATCTCAAATTCTGAAGGAATTGGCAAAATTTTGCTAAAAATCTTTTTTGTGAAAGAAAGTGAAGACTATCGAAAAAGATCTTATAAAAATTTCGCTATCTTTCTTAAATTTCGAGTTATTCAACAAAAACAACTGGGAGCTAAGTCGACTTAAACGGACTGATCACTTCACTACTGAATTCTTTTATGTTTTTTTATCGAAAAAAGTCGAGAAATCGAGAACTCGAAAAAGAAAAAATACGCAATTCGATATAATAGTTTCTGCTCATCGTTTTGAAAATTGATAACCGCAAACTTATTGGCATTTAAAAATGGCTCAACCTCATGGTAATTCTAAAAAACCGGGGATGTTGATAAATAGTACTTTCGTCTCACAATTTAAGCTATTTACTTTAAATTTAAATATGATCGCAAACAACAATATAGTTGTTCCCAAACAAGTGTGTAATGCTTAATTATAAACAATGAAATTTATTTACGCGAATATCTCAAACCACACGGAGAGAAATATTCAACAAAAATTACGTATCTTTTCCGTAATTTCGCAGCGAAATGTGGTTGTAGGAAATTTTACGGAACTGTCACGCAATTTTTCCAGAGCGTTCCGTAATATTTATCTGAATCTGCTGTGAAAAATTATGATACCGTCACTTAAATTTTCTGAGTCGATTCTGTGATCGGTGCACGGAGAGAAATATTCAATAAAAATGACGTATCTTTTCCGTAATTTCGGAGCGAAATGTGGTTGTAGGAAATTTTACGGAACTGTCACGCAATTTTTCCAGAGCATTCCGTAATATTTATCTGAATCTCTTGTGAAAAATTACGATACCGTCACTTGAATTTTCTGAGTCGATTCCGTAATCGGTGAGTGAAGTGAGAGTTCTCTAATTTTTACTGCACATTTCTCTTCGTGCGGGAAATATGAATCTCAAACTTGTATGCTTTCGCTATAAAAATGTATAACCATCATTTTTAAAATTGACAAGCACAAACTTACTTACATTGAATACCGGCTCGACCTTAAAGTAATTCTAAAAAGACATGGATGACAATAAATATTACTTTCGTCTCACAACTTATGCTATTTACTTTAAATTTAAATATGATTGTAGACAACAATATCTAGTTGTTTCCAAACACGTGCGTAATGTTTAATTATAAACTATGAACTTTATTCGCATGAATATCTCAAACCGGTAAATATGAATCGTAAACGTGTATACTTTCGGTATAATAGTTTATACACATAATTTTCAAAATTGATAATCACAAAGTTATTGGCATTTAATACCGGCTGGACCTTAAAGTAATTCTAAAAAAACGCGGATGACAATAAATATTCCTTTTGTCTCACAATTTAAACTATTTTAAATTTAAATATGATCGCAACCAACAATATAGTTGTTCCCAAACAAGTGCGTAATACTTAATTATAAACAATGAAATTTATTTACACGAATATCTCAAACCGGGAAATATGAATCTTAAACTTGTTTACTTTCGATGTAATAGTTTATACACATAATTTTCAAAATTGATAATCACAAAGTTATTGGCATTTAATACCGGCTGGACCTTAAAGTAATTCTAAAAAAACGCGGATGACAATAAATATTCCTTTTGTCTCACAATTTAAACTATTTTAAATTCAAATATGATCGCAACCAACAATATAGTTGTTCCCAACCAAGTGCGTAATACTTAATTATAAACAATGAAATTTATTTACACGAATATCTCAAACCGGGAAATATGAATCTTAAACTTGTTTACTTTCGATGTAATAGTTTATACACATAATTTTCAAAATTGATAATCACAAAGTTATTGGCATTTAATACCGGCTGGACCTTAAAGTAATTCTAAAAAAACGCGGATGACAATAAATATTCCTTTTGTCTCACAATTTAAACTATTTTAAATTTAAATATGATCGCAACCAACAATATAGTTGTTCCCAACCAAGTGCGTAATACTTAATTATAAACAATGAAATTTATTTACATGAATATCTCAAACCGGGAAATATGAATCTTAAACTTGTTTACTTTCGATGTAATAGTTTATACACATAATTTTCAAAATTGATAATCACAAAGTTATTGGCATTTAATACCGGCTGGACCTTAAAGTAATTCTAAAAAAACGCGGATGACAATAAATATTCCTTTTGTCTCACAATTTAAACTATTTTAAATTTAAATATGATCGCAACCAACAATATAGTTGTTCCCAAACAAGTGCGTAATACTTAATTATAAACAATAAAATTTATTTACACGAATATCTCAAACCGGGAAACATGAATCTCCCGGTGAATTTGTATGCTTTCGATATAAAAATTTATAACAATCACTTTTAAAATTGACAAGCACAAAGTCATTGGCATTTAACACCGACTCGACCTTAAAGTAATTCTAAAAAAACATGGATGTCAATAAATAGTACTTTCGTCTCCGTTGGAACAGCCTATTATTAACCCACTGGGTGTCTGCATCAGTGGCATCACCGGGCAGTTGGAAAAATCACCGCCTAATGTTTTAGGGTGCGTGAAGCCGGAGACGCCGAATGTGCCCGCCGCATGCGTAGTGAACTGGCGTTTGCTCTTGGCACAGGGGCAAGTAGTTTGTTGGGATAAAGCCGTATGGAGGGGGGAACGAGACAGCCAAAATTGTCATCAGTATTTCAATACGTTTCGAACCGCGAACCACTGCTGTTTGGCTTGTTAGTGCCGCGCCATACTGTTTTACCGAAATACGAGCGAAATAGAAAACTTTAATTCCCAGATAACGAAAAAGTTGTTGAGTATTATATATTTTCCCAGATAACGAACGAGATTCGCGCATATTTTCGAGCAAATTTCCTAGGTAATTGATTGTGTCAAGAGCCTATTAAAAGTGAAAGAAGTACCAGTGGATTTGAATAATGAGTAGAAGGAGTCGGTGCCGGATCAGACGAAATTCCCGCGTCTCTACTGCGCAGAATCGCTGAGAATCCCTCAACATGCCATTGACTTGAGCTATTCGATTGAAAGAGAATCAAAAAAATTGGAGTAATAGTCGTGGAATTCACGAGTAATTATAGATTCATAATGCCCAACGGGTGTAAATACGCTAACGTGTGCCAGATCGACGAGTCCTCGTTCTCCTTCGTCTTTATCACTTGAATGATGTCACGTTAAACTCGCGCAGAAACAACGAAAAACCCAGTCACTCGACATTGGCACGATTTTGCCACCCGTCTTTGATGTTTCAAGTCTGAGAATAGGAACTAGTTTTGATGGTGATGTCATAAGCTTCCGGTGTTTTTCTCACGATCAGAATTTTTTGCATTCCCTCACGTCTTCCTTCCGTCCATTTTATCTCGTCATGCAGTACTTTAGTTTCGCGAATAACGAAGTTAATTTGAGGAGTTCATTTTTATGACAAAAATGACGAGAAATGTTTTTATGGAAAAAAAATAAAGTGGATTCCCATATAAACGAAGATTCACCGTGTCCGAAACTCGTGCGCGCCAAAGCAACATACTTTTACCGGTCTACTTTTAGCCCAGTCACTCCGTCTCTCTTCCCCACAAGTAATACCAGGAGTTACGCCAGCCCTCTAGAAGACCTAAGTCGACGCGAGTGATGAGGGCTCCTGCATATTTCTGATTCTAAATTCGTAATGACAATTTTCGTCCTTTCGTGATTGTCCAACGATCACTCGTATTATTCTCGGTTAATTTATTGGAGTTTAGGAAAGCGCACGCCAATTGTTCAGTTGTAAATACGAAACTACCACATTTTTCTAGGTCAACGACTAGTTTTATTTTTGATTCATTCCCGCGTCGAAAATAACGCGGATACAAGAACGCGTTATTACCTCATATTTGCAATATTAGCATATCTAATGGCATTTAATGATTCGAATTAATGAAAGTCTGTAAAATCACAAGTATTATGACATTGGTTTCTGGATTTTTTTTTCCCTGCGAAAAATCTCCCGGAAAATTTTTTCTCTGCAAAATTTTTCCCAAGAAAATTTCCCATGTCCCTGAGAAGAAAACCCGTGTGAAATTTCCCTGGAAAATATTAAATTCGACACATTTGAACCAAGCGGTAAACCGGGTTAAGTCGATTTTGAGTATTGGCCAGTTTTTGACGAATATCTCTTTTTTTTTTTTGTTATATTTATTTGCTCGACGAATATCTCGGAATTTAAAAAAGATAGCAAAATTTTTGTTTTAACCTTTTTTGTAGAGCCAGTCGAGGGTTATAAAAATGGTCATGAGACAAATTTTGCTATCTCTCTTAGATTTCGAGATATTAATCAAAAACTCGCCAAAAGTCAAAACCGACTTCACCCGGTTTACCGCTTCGCTACTGAACTCATCTTTATTGAATACAACAAAACTCAACTGATCCGACTAAGAATGAAATCTCATTGAATTTAAAATTCACATATCAACATTGATCGGTAACCGACGAATTGATCAAACAATCGCGAATAAAAAAAAGACAATTTTCGTGATAAACTTTTCCATTTTTCCCTTCTAAGAACGAAAAAAAAATTCAATTAGCATTTTCTGAAAACAAACTTGAAGCAAAATCCCAATGGTAAAAATTAATTCTGCGAGAAGAATTCGCTGCGGAGAAATTGCCGGGAAATATTTCCGGGAATTTTTCAAAGGTAAAAAAACTCCGGCGAAAAATTCCAAAAGAAAATAGACAAGGAAAAATATTCGAGAATTTTCCAATGCGGAAAAAACTCCGGCCACTTTAATTCACATTCATTGGAACCTCGGAATTACTGACGAGCGTTATCAGTCAATCGAAAATCCACTGATTCTGAAGAACCGAGGAGAATAATAAAAAACTTTCAGGCTCGTCACGTCTCTCCGTTCAAAATCGGAAAAGGCCCGAGGTGACTTGGAATCCCTCGATCACGACGAGAGACAAGTCCGCCAGCTCCAACAACGCCTGGAGGAGCTTCACCAGCGCATCGTAATCTTCTACGTATTTGGATCGGATCAAGAGGACATTGAGAACTCAATAGTCCACCTGAGAGAGAGTCTATTTGAGCTTGTGGACACAGTAAAGAGATTCTCCGGTAGCACTAAGGCGCGGTACCAAGCTAGCCAACAGCTGGTGCCGAGTGATTTGGCTCAGCAATTGACATCCCTAGAGCTCAACGCTGAGAGCGCAGTACAAGCGATGGAGGAGAAACAGAGGGAGCAGAAGCGAGCGCGAACAATAAGGGGTGATTATTTATCAGACGTCGATGAGCTTCAAGCATGGATACGCCAGGCTGAACTCAAGGTTCAAGACAGATCAGTCGAGCCAATGAAACTCAGGGAATCCCTTCGACAAATTCAATCGGAACTCACAGCTATGGCTGACAAACTCGAGAGATTGACGAAAAATGGACAGACCATCGTGGAGAACACGAGGGACGACGAGGAGCGAGAATTAATTCGCAAAACAATTTCAAATCTGACTGAGCAATTGGGACAGATAAGATCGTGGCTGGAGGAGAAGAAGCAGCAGGTCGGTGATACTCTTGATGCCTGGCAGAGATTCCTCGCTCTCTACGAAGCTGTCAGAGCTTGGACAGAGGAGAAGAGGATATTCCTCCAGGAACCACTGAGGCTCACGTCACTCGTTCAAACTAGACAAAGACTGCATGATTACTCGGTAGGTTTTTAGGGATTCAGGGCTGGCAAACGTAGTCAACATGATGACGATTAAACTTGTTCGTTCGTATTGTAGACCGCTGTTAAAAGCTGCAAACAAGTCAACAAAAATCTGAGTGACATGGGTAAGGAGTTGGAACTGATCGGTCAGTTTACAAGCGTTGGAGATTTGCCAGAGAAACTTACACAGGCTGAAGAAGCCAAAGTCGAGGTTGAGGGTCAATTATTGCAGAGGGTTAGTTGACTAATCAAAATCATTCAGTAGCGAAGCGGTAAAACGGCTTAGGGATATCCAAGTATCTTCTGCTGTTTGTCAGTTGAATTGCGTGAGAAAAACCCCTGATGAATCAAACCCATAGTTAACTCTGGGTCATAGTTTCTCTGGGATCACGAAAATTTCCCAGAGTTTCTCTCTTTCTTCGCTGGATTTTTTTCCATAAACCCAGAGTTGACCCAGAGTTAACTCGGGGTTTAATCCATTTTCCAGGGATTTGAGAAAAAATTATGAATTATTATTTTTTTAAACATTCGTTGATTGTAAATAAATAATTGAAATTGTTTAAACTTTCGGAAATCTTATTTTTTCAAGCATAAAATCGATTTCTGGTAATAGTCTGAATCTGAATAAATTTATTAGGATTCGGAACAAATGATTTTTGTGGAAAATGGAGGTAATTTCATCGATCTTTCTTGAAAAGTAAACTTTCTAATTTTCTTTGGGATTTTTTAAATGTTTTCTAACGGTTCAATATGGAGATAGCAAAGTTTAAATAGTAAAATCATGTCCGGCTACAAAAGTAGAAAAGCATTTCACTGGAGCAAAAATAGCCAAAGTACTTGGAAAAAACTTGGAGATATCCTTGAGTCAGTTTTGACAATTAATCCGTTTTGAGTGAATATCTCGAAATCTAAGGCAGATAGCAAAATTTTCGTTATAAAATTTTTTGGAGAACGAGTGGAGAGCTACAAAAGAGGTCCTTATGAAAATTTCCCTATCTCCCTGACATTCGAAGATATTCCCCGAAAACTCCGCGGAGAGCCAAGTCGACTTGAATGGTTTTAGCGCTTCGCTCTAGAATTGGGCAGAAATTGTATTTGGAAAAAGCATTTTTTGTTGACGAAATTATTTCAGAATGCACTGCTCCAAGAAGCCAGCGAGGAGTGGGATCAGTGTGAAAAGAAGTTGAAGGACGCTAAGAGTTGGTTAGAGAAGGCAAGACAGAATTTAGAATCCCAACAGAACAAGAAGAAACCGTTGAGAGATCAGCATGCGATTAGAGAGAAAATGCTGAGTGATGTTACAATTCAGAAAACTAAAATTGCAATGTCGGTTGAAAAACTTGAGGTGCACTTCAAGTCGGGACTCGTTGCTGACACTAAAATCAATGATAATGCTGATGAAATAGTCAGCGAATTGAATACTCTTAATGAAATCGTTAAGGAACAGGCGTCTTCGTTAGAGAGTTGTTTGGTACAAATCGATCAGTATCAACAGGTTAGCGTTCGTACATTATCGGTTTTACAGAATTAAACAGCATGAGACAATGTTTTATTCATTTCTAGGAAATACAACAACTGAGACATCAAATTGTCCAAGTTGAACAGCAACTGAGGGCTGCTCTCAGTCCGACTTATCTACCAAATGACCGTGAAACGGCAATGCAAGAACAACAGGTAGGTTTGTCATTACGATTATCTTGTGCTTATCCTTTTAATCATCACCTGCACCTTATTTATGCGCTGACGCAGTTTTCATAATATTTGATACCAATCAAGTGACCCCAGTATTTAATACCGACGGGAGATGAACTCCTGCCTCTTCACGATTACGCGGTGAAACTAAACTCACGTTTTAATAACGTTTTTTTTTTATTAATGACAAACAGTTGGTTAGAGTGTAACAGTAGAGATGATACTAATTTTGTTACTGACTTAATTCACTTCTTCGTTAGACTGTTGGAAACATTTTGATGCTTTTTGAGGAGAGAGTAAGGTGGAAGATGACGTTCAGCTTGTTCATCAAGGTGTTTCCAGGATGGAAATTCATGTCAAGGCCCGGATGGATTATCTTTCGAACGTGATCTTGATCGTTTTTTTTTTCATTTTGATAATCTGAAATGATCTCCAATTGCTATTCAGTTTTCCGTAGCCTTGGAGTCTCCAAAAATTACGATTGTGCAATGAAAAAAACGTTGAAAAAAAGCTGAACATTTTCAAAGAGCGGTTTTGAATAATATTGGAAACTACACGCATGAAAAAATTCAGTAGAAAATCTAATGAATTCGCTGGAAAATTTTATTGGAATTCTATAGGAATTCTATGGGGTTTCTATAGGATTTCAATTGGAATTCTATTGAAAAATTCTATTTGTTTTTTGCCCTGATTCTATTGGATATTTAATAAGAAAAAGGCAACAGATTTCGAATTCCTGTTTGAATTTTTCTCTTAGATTTTTCCTATTAGAATTATTGGGCACAAATTTTCTAAATTTTTTCCGTTGGATTTTGTTTTGTCTTGCATTGCAGAAACCGAATGGAAAAAACTTAGAAAATTGATGCCCAAGCATTTTTATAGAAAAAATCTCAAGCGAAAAATTCAAACAGAAATTCGAAATCCATTGACTTTTTCTTATAGAATATCCAATAGAATCGGCGCAAAAAACAAATAGAATTTTTCAATAAAATTCCAGTAGAAATCCTACAGAAACTCCATAGAATTCCTATAGAATTCCAATAGAATTTTCTCGTGAATTCGCTAGGTTTTCGTTTGAATTTTTTCATACGTGTAAACCCAATAGGGAAGAAATTACAAATTAATAATATGATGTATCTAATGGCTGTCAGATCGTTAGTTATCATGAGAAATTATCCATTCACTATTTCCTCTCTATCGGACTTATTTCTTAATCTTTCTTAATATTAATTTCTTACTATTAACCCCTCACGTACGGGGTCGATGCCATACATCGACCCATGAAAATATGAATGACTCTCTTTAAAATTGATTATTTCCAAAACTACGGAATTCAGCTCAACCAAACAAATAACAACGAAAAAAGGAATACTGTTGCTTCAATTACATATCGGTTTCATAATTTTCCGTTGATTAGAAGTCATCCCATTCTAGTTGTATCGACCGTACTCCACGCTTGGAAACAAAAGGGCCCCTCCCGTGAGGGGTTAAAAACGCTCTTTGAAAATGTTCAGTTTTTTTCCCCTTTTTTTGATTGTATAATCATAATTGTTAGGGACTCCTGCGTGATGTAAAATCCAATGGAAATTGTGATATATTCAACATTATGAAGGTGGAAAAAGAATCGAGTTCGAAAGATAATCCACCCGGGCCTAAATCTGTAAACCCAGTAATTTACCCTTTTTCGTTGGTCAAGAAGAATATTCCATTTTAATTCAATAACAACCTCTGGAAATCCCTTTATTTTCTCACTCAATTGCAGAAAAAATCATGAAATATTCTTCTAAGCCCGTCCACTATTTCCCAATCACTTATTCACAATCACTATGGCTTTTACGTCTACACGGGTCCATATTTGTTCACACTGTCAGCACATTAACACTTACCTGTTAGATTAGACTATAAAAACATTTTCAACATTGTGACATTATTAAACCATTAACTAATTAACAATCATTAATAATACATTGATCCCCAACACATCATCTCAAGCATAAGGTTATTGGTTGGTATCTCATTGTGAAGTTTTTCTAATTATTTTCACTTTAGTCATTAAGTTTGTTTGTTATTTCTGTTATCTCACGAGAGTACTTGATTTTGCTTGTTTGTGTTAACGTTTTTTTCATATTAAAATTTTTTTTTGTCATTATTCAATTTATGTCGGTAAAAATAAAACAGTGAGTGATGATCACAATGTGTACAAAAACCGATATACATGAGTCACACAATAATTTACAGATGAAAAAAAAAATCTTACTTCTCACTGTCACCGTCCTCGTCTTCCGGTCAAAGAAACAAACGTTCTTTGATGAAATTCAATATTAAAATTCACTGAAAGGCAACAGACGGCACAATCAAGTTACATCTCCTGGAAATGATATTTTTAGTCAAATACTTGAAGATATTTTTCATTACTCTACCTTTTGTTTCGTTGAGCATTTCATTTATGAATTTTGTTTGCTGCCTTTTCTCCGTCCCCCCTTCCTCCACTGATCTTCGTGATCCCTTCATCATAATCATCATCATCACCATCATCATCAACAAAACATCCAAAACAAACACCAAATTGCCTCTTCTCTACTACTCCAATTTTCCTCTGCCTCTTCCTTTTTCTCTTTCTCTCTCTCTCTCTCTCTGCAATGCAAAATCATTCTCCAACACTTTTTCTTTTGACGGACAAGACTTATCGCGAGAGGATAAGATCACTTCAAAGTAAAATTCACTCACGCACAGAACGCTCGAAATTACTGATACAACGTGGAACACCCGATATTGAGCCGTTGGATCCATAGTACTTGGAAAAATGATATTTACTTTTCTTTTGGGACTCGAGAACTCACGCTGAGCCTCATCTCCCGTCGCTAAAATTAATGATTCATAATTCTTAACATTCTTGCCAATATTCTTTTCCACTTACTGCGTCGTGATACGTCAATCAGACTCCCTAGTGTCTAATAATTTTTCTATAGATATTTCTTATTATCGAATAATCAACGCTATGTCGAGTGACGATTATCAAATAAATAAAGTGCCTTTGATGAAACATTGAGAAACGTCAGCGTTTTAGAAGAAATCCCTACCCCCTCTCTCAAACCGCTTAAGAAAATTTTGCAAAAAAAAAACAATCTGAAATTCATGTTATCGATGTTCTTTGGCTGTTGCGCTGTGTCGCATACAGGCCTTACAGACGCAAATCGACGATTGGAGTCAACGATCGAGAGTGCTGATGGATGAAATTCACACCCTGGATCCGTTCTATTCGCCACCCGGTGACCAGAGTCCAATTAAAATCACTGGTCTAGTTTCATACGCTGACATTGCAGCTGGTAGATCAAGTCCCACGTCTAGAAATGCCTCTAGAAATGCCAGTCCCTACAGAAGTCCACAAAATATGTCCCTTGACACAACAACAACCCCTAAAATCCATCGTCCCGTTGGAGTTCGTCCACAGCCGAGACTTCCTAAATCCCACGATCAATCGAAACAAGAAAAAACAGCTCATCCCAAGTCTCAAGAGAAAGCCGAGAAAGTCGCGAAACGCGAGGTATCCAAGGAGCCCTCTAAGCGAACTAGAGCAACCGCAAGCAATCAGCAATCAGGACGTCGTGGAAGATCTCCCACAAGGAAAATTGAACAGCCAAAGTCTCCAGCTGTTGAAATTCAAGTAACTCTTGACGAGGCTCCGGCGCAACAAGAATATTCTCATAGAACTCAGTCCTCAGAGTCTGGAACACTGGCTCCGAGGGAGCCACGCAGAGGAAGATCCCCAAGTCCCATCTGGATCCCAGGATCCACTTCATACGCTGAAATTCTGAGAGGCAATGTCCAGGGCCCGTTCGCAGCGGTGACTATCGAGCAGGATTCAAATATGATGAAATTATCAGTTGAAAGTAAACCAGAAGTCACAGATGTTCGACCTCAAGGAATGGAGACTGCAGACGCGGGACGAGAAATGTCTGTTCGCCATGGACAGCATCACCCTGGAAGAGATGTTGACATGTCTTATCGGGAAATGAGTCAGGTTCCTGAGCAAGCTCAAGCAGCTGCCGCACCAGTGATGACGGAATCCTGGGCTGAGAGTCCCATGGACAATTACCAAGTACTTAATAAAGGATATGAAGCAATTCCCCAGGCGCCTCAGGCCGAGGTGTACAGCTACATGCACCCTATGCCTGAATTAGTGGGGTTCATTAATGCGGGGTTGGGGGGATATCCAGTGGGCTCTTACATGTATCCTCAGGGGCATCAGCAGGTCCCCGCAATGGAGGTGCAGCTGAACCCTTACGAAACTCACATGGGATACAGCGATGATCATTACGTCTCGTCTCAGAGTTATTTGACTACTGGGGTGTATCAACAAGTGCCACAGCAGCAGTGTCCGGAACCGGAGATTCTGTACCATGAGCCACCAATTCCCATGGAAACCCCTGAAATCCCTCCAGAGCCGAGACTTGCGGACGTTCAGAGTCCTGTGATGGTACCAGAAATCATTGAGGCTTCTAAGCCTAGGGAAACTGCTGAACCTAGAGAGCTGGTATTGACTGAAGAGAGTAGAGAAAATACTCAGCAGTCGGCTATTGTGGAAGCAGAGAGCGATGTGAGAGGGCCTTCCATATCTTACGCGAAAATTTTATCCACAGGCTTACCTGCGGTCCTTGTTTCGCCTCAAAGTGGCGGCACAGACGCAGCTAGACGTGCGCATTCTCCTCATGAGGTCACACCGGTTGAATCTAAGCTCAATAGAGGAAACGGCAGACTGCCAAATGTGTTGGAGGAGGAAGTTGGAACGCCGAAAAAGTCTAAGGATAAAAATTGGGATACGATTAAAAAGAAAGATTCGAGGAGAAAAGCTCCAGAGAAATCTCCAGTCCGAGCGGAACCGATGCATAAGGAGAAGAAGCAAAAGAAACAGCGAGAAAGATCTGAAGATATACAAGTTCACAGAGTGGTGGCGGATGAAATGTTAATGGAGAAAGTCGAAAAATCTGTACCTGTCGTTGAGGTCAAGCACATCAAGGAGGATGTGACGATAGAGCTGAAGGGGGAAGAGATAGAATCGTGTGAAGTTCAAACTCAAAAAAAACGTAAGCAAAAGAAGAAGAAAACCGAAAAGAGATCTCATGATGATGAAATTGATAAGGCTCTGAAGGAAATTGAGATTATGGATAAGAGGGTTAAAGGACAGGGTGAGAGGGATCAGAAAACTCTGGAAGGAAAGTCTCAAACAGAAACTGAGGCAGAAAAAATTGCTGAAAAAGGCGAAGTGTCACAGCCCAAAAGAAAATCTGAAAAGAGTAAAGTAATCAAAGTTGAAGGAGACTCGGTAGACGCCAAAGAGCCAGGGGTGCCAGAAGCACCCAAGGGCAAATCTAAAAATAAAGGGAAAGGATCTCGTCAAGATAAAATCGTTGATGGGAAATCTGGAGAGAAATTGCAGACAAAAACGGAAGAAAAATCGCAAGTAAAATCCAAAGCCGAAGCGAAGACTGAAATTAAGATGGAAAAGACATCGCAAATGAAGCCCTCGGAGAAAATGGAATCTAATGAGGATCTTCTGACAAAATCAGATGGTAAAACCAAGGTGGAGAAAAAATCTGATGGAAAAAAGAAGGAAGTGGACAAAAATCAGAATCCAAAATCTGAGGAGAAATCTGAAATGAAATTCGAGGAGACTACCAAAACAATATTATCTGAAGAAAAATCAGAGACAAAAAGTAGAGAGAAGTCCCGCACCAAGTCTCAGCAGAAGAAGAAATCAGAGAGCAAATTTCAATCTCAATCTGAAGAGGGAAGGCAAGCAAAATCTGGAGAGAAAGCGATACTTCAGATAAAATCAGATGAAAAAGTCGAACCGAAATTAGGAAAGGTATGTGAATTAAAATCGGAAGAGAGTCCAGAGATGAGGGTCGGTGTGGAATCTGAGGCTAGGGCGGAACCAGACATATCGAAATCCGAGGAAAAATCAGTAGCACCAGTTATAGAAAAATCTCACATAAAATCTGAAGAGAAATCACAAATAATATCTCAGAAGAAAACCAAACTCGCAGGCAAATCTCAACAAAAGTCTCAAGAGACGCCTAAATATGAGAAAACGGTGCAATTAGACACGAAAGTCCAAACGACATCAGACCAAGCACCCCCGCAGAAATTGAAAGAAAAAGCTGAAACGATATCTAAAGAAAAAATGGTGGTAAAATCTGATGCAAAGCCGGATTTAGAAAAGGAACTAAACGCAAAATTAGAGAACGAATCCCGAATTGAATCGGATGAGAAATCACAAATAACATCAGTAGATACGTCTCAAAGGAAATCTCAAACAAAAAACAAGTCTGGAAAGAAATTCCAACAAAAACTTCATGAGAAACCTACAGTCGATGCAACTTCAAAATCAGAAGAGAAAGCCAAAATTGAATCAGAGGAAAAAGTTCCATTGAAGATGAAAGAGAAACCAAAAGAAGACCAAACATCTCTTAAGAAATTTGAAGAAAAGGTTCAAATGATACCTGAGGAAAAGGTGGAAATTAAATCTGATGAGAATTTAAAATTAGAGGGGAAACCCATTGCAAAATTAGAGGAGGAACCCCGTATGAAATCGGATGAAAAATCTCAAACAATATTAGTAGACAAATCTCAAAGCAAATCTGAAATAAAAACCAAATCTGGAAAGAAATCCCAAGAAAAACTTCAAGAAAAATCTATAACCGACGAAACTTCAAAATCAGAAGAGAAAGCCAAAATTGAATCGGAGGAAAAACTTCGATTAAATATAGAAGAGAAACCAAAAGCAGACCAGACATCCGCTAAGAAATTGGAAGAAAAGGCTCAAATGATGCCTGAGGAAAAGGTAGAAATGAAATCTGCTGATAATTCAAAGTTAGACGTGGAATCCCGTACGGAATCGGATGATAAATCTCAAATAACAACCAAATCCGGAAAGAAATCCCAACAAAAACTTCCAGAGAAACCTACAGTCGATGAAACTTTAAAATCAGAAGAGAAAGCCAAAATTCAATCGGAGGAAAAACTTCGACTGAATATGGAAGAAAAACCAAAGGCAAACGAGACATCCCCTAAGAAATTGGAAGATAAGGCTGAAATGATCCCCGAAGATAAGCCGGAAATCAAATCTGATGAGAATTCAAAATTAGAGGTGAAAGCTATTGCAAAATTAGAGGAATCTCCTATGGGATCGGATGAGAAATCTCAAATAACATTAGTAGACGAATCTCAAATAAAAACCAAATCCGGAAAGGAATCCCAACAAAAACTTCCAGAGAAACCTACAGTCGATGAAACTTTAAAATCAGAAGAGAAAGCCAAAATTCAATCGGAGGAAAAACTTCGACTGAATATGGAAGAAAAACCAAAGGCAAACGAGACATCCCCTAAGAAATTGGAAGATAAGGCTGAAATGATCCCCGAAGATAAGCCGGAAATCAAATCTGATGAGAATTCAAAATTAGAGGTGAAATCCCGCATGGAATCGGATGAGAAATCTCACCCACCATCAGTAGATGAATCTCACCAGAAAACCAAATCTAAAAAGAAGTCTCCACCGAAACCTGAAGAAAAACCACAAGCGAAACCTAACAAAGCTTCGGACAAAGCTCAGGCTAGACCTCACGAAAAAGTTGGTGTCACACTCGAAGAGGAATTGTCAAAGAAACAAATCTCAAAACAAGTGGAAAACCCTCTGCCAGAAGATGCGGAAAAATGTGAAATGAAGATTGACGATAAATTCCCAATGAAATCGGACATGAAGCCTTTAACAAAATCTGAGGAGAAGCGTGAAATCAAACTCGAAGAAAAACTCACCATAGCTGAGGGGAAAGATCTTGCTAGATCAGACGATGCAGCGCCTAAAGTAGACGAAAAACAAATCATGAAAGAAGTGCTCGAGCCCAAATCAGAGGAGCAAGCAGCACCCACTCCTCACGAGGAGAAACTATTTATAGAAAATGAATGTTCTGTACCGTTGGAAATGAAAACCGAAAATCAAGAGTCGAATGAACCTTCCATACAAGCTAGAAGTTCACAAATAAATCTCCCAATACAAGAGCTTCTTTATACCAAACCAGAGAATATACCCGACCCTCAAGATCAGTCTGGTGGTCCGAAAACAGGAGTCAAACCTGTTGATATTTCTGCAGAATCAAAAGAATCGATCTTCGTTCCTGAACCCGTTCACGAAGAAAAATCAAAACATCCGCAAATTGCGATACCTGAACCAGTTACTCAGAAAGAGAAACCAAAACAGCTTTTAAAATCGAAAAAACCAAGCGAAGAAAACGTAATAGTTGAGCAAATTGCTCCGATGATCATTGTAGAGTCAAAAGAACACACAGAGATCAAGAGCAAAGGTGATGCCAAGAAATCTGCCTCTAAACCCAAGACAGTCTCTGCCTCAACTGTCTCAGAAATTCCAGTCAATGGAAAAAATAGACCGAAAGCCTCTCAAGTTGAAGAGCTGCATGCTAAAGATATTAAAGGAGCTGTCACAAAATCACAAGTGGGTAAAGCAATGATCATCGAGACAACTGTGACAACCGTAAAGACAACAAAAACAGGAAGTGAAGAAATTCTTCCTCCTAACGTAAAATCCGCTAAATCTGTGGAAATACTGGAAAATGTTCCTCTCTCCAACACTACTAAGGTCGAGGAATTAGTGGAGTTGAGGCCAGCTAGCGTTGAAGCTTCGCTGACAACTACTTACGCTATGGTTCAACCACCACCTCAAGAAGTGGTTGAGCAGATGGCTTGTCGTATACCACCTGGAACCACATCTTCTAATGAGAGTAAGAAATCTGAGGGTTCTTCTTATGAGCTTTCTAGTGACGTGACTCCTTCTCTTACATCTCCTCTAGTTGTTGACAAAGTAGGAACCATTGAGAACGCACAAAAATCCGATATAATTACTGAAGTGGATCAAATTAAAGACAAACCAGAATTTGAGATTAAAGGCAATGATTCACCATTGTTTGGAAGCGTCCAGGATAGGAGGAAAACCAAAACAAAATCGATGAGTTCTTCCTCTGTCGAAGAAGACAAAGAAACTGTTCAAATACAAAAGACTGAGAGTTGTGCTGAAGACGAAGAGATCGCGAGGTACATGGGGTGTAGCCTTCCGCAGAAGGAGGCTGATTCGTCTAGAGCGTTTATTGCTGAGGAGCTCAAGCAATTAGTCACAGAAATGAAAGGGTCATCTGTGGCTGTGGCTTTGAAAGAGAAAGAAATGAATACTTCAAGGACTGAGAGACCTGTGGAATTACTGAGTGATAAGGCTACAGAACAAGAAAAACTATCAAAAGAAAATACCTCCCAGGGTGATGATTCAATTTCCCGAAAATCACAAAAAGTATCCTCTTTGAAACTGCTTGATGCAGAGAGAGCAACCAAACACATTTCTCATGTCGAGGAATCTAAACAACAAGCTGAGTCACAAAAAACGGAATCCACAGACTTGGCCAGCAATTTAATGTCTGATCATTTCCTCCAACCTTATTGGATGCACTATCATCAGTATTCGGAAGCCGAGAGTTACTTTTACCAACACTTCAAAGTGGTCCAAATCCTCCAAGAACCGCAAGCTCCGGTGTCGTCATCGGATGGACCGAAATCTAGTGGTCCGGAGAGAATCGTTCAAGAGTCGATAACGAAAGTGACGGAAGTTGAACCTAAACCGACAGAAAAGGCCATTCAGGAACCAAAAAAGAGACTCACTGAACCGGAAGGCAAACGACCACTAGAGAAGGTTTCCGAAAAGCTTCAGAAACCAGTGAAAACTTCAGAAGCTCAAGACAAACCTCCAGTTTTATTAGAACAACCATCGAAACATGCGATCTCAGATACGAAACATTTTGAAAAACAGTGTGTTGAGGCAACCCATGTTCCAGAAAAAATTGAATCCTCAGACAGAAAATCAACAATTGCGGCAACTGAACAGGAGACGTTGGAAATTGAAAAACCGAAAATCGTAATGAAAGAGGAGAAACCGAAAGGAGTTCATCTGATCGCTGATGACGATTGGTTGAGCATATTGGATGAGCCCATGGTAATCGAAGATGACGGCTTCGATGATATTCCACAATCTCCAAAAAATGGTGTCAAATCTGGAGAAAAAGCATTAACGGCACAGCCCTCTGTGGCTCCCTCTAAGTCACCGAAAGAGGCAAAAAAGTCTTCTGGGAAGATATCTGAAGAACTCTCTGTGAAATCAAAATCAGAACAAGAGAAAACGAATGAGATGTGCATAGCAGTGGAAGAAAAATCTGGCCCCAGTGAAAAATCACTAGAAGAAGGGCCCATTGTAAAGAGTCAAGATACAGATAAGGAGAAATCAACAGAAAAACCGGAGAAATTGGAAGAGTCTTCAAAGGAGACACTTCAGCAAGATGGAGTTGAAAAGTTGGAGACGGTTTCAGTTCCTGAAGAATCGGTGAAGAACAAAAAACAAGGAAAAAAAACAAAGAAAGCCACTACTGCGTCTGTGGAGGTTGCAATAAAAACATCGGATGGAATATCAGAAATGAGTAAACCTGAAGGGTCTCAAGAAAGCCCTATGAAATCTGATCTATCAGCCATCAAAGCTACAACTGATGACCCAATTGCTGAGGCAAATCCATCAGGCGGAAAAGAAACAGGAAAATCTTCAGAGAAGCTCGTTGAAACACCGCAAAAAGACACAGAAAAAATTCCACGGCAATGTGTTAAAACTTTGACGGAATTGGTCACAACAATAACTGAGGCGAAATTAATGGAAGTCGTTCCAGGGCAGAAGAACGATGAACCACTTTCAACGGCAACCCAGGAGCTTCCGAAGTCCAGTGAACTCACACAACCCGATGAAAAAGGCGAGATTGTTCAGGACTTACCGAAGATACCTTCAACGCCTCATGACAAGCCGGTCGAATCGTCTGCTGACAAGTCAGATAAAAAACCGACGAAATCGGATAGAACGCATGTCCAAAAATCAGTTGAAAAATCTGCAGGACAAGGGGCTGTGGTTCCTCTAGAAGAAGAAAATTCTACGACAGAAAAATCCACTGAAAAACCTGTTGACTTGGAGAAGCCAACTGGAGAACTTGAATGTAAATTACCTGAGAAATCCCCAGAAAAATCTAAACAAAAAGCAAAATCAGAAAAAACGAAGAAATCTACTGAAAAAACGAGCCAAGTGTCTGAAGAAAAGCCAACAAAAGACACAAGTAAAACAGTTGACCCAACGGTGTCTCAAGAACCAGAAGAAATCGAAACCCCAATCAATTCAAATGGAAAATCATGGGCTTCTATCGTGAGCACGAAAACGGCGGAATTCATTAACCATGAACTCGAGAGCATAAAAAATATTGAGAAGCTAACTTCCACATCACCACCAGAAGATGAACCAAAGGCTGAAACTCAAGTGGAAACTTCAACCCCATCCTCCAACCCTGATTCAACCATTGATACTTTAGATTCACCTGTGGCTCAACCCGCTGCAGTCACTCGCAGAAAGACGAAAAAGATAAAGAGGAAAGATATGAAACTAGAATCTCAAAAAGGAGCAGAAATTCCGGAAGAGACTTCCATTGAAAAATCAAGTCCTACTCCGTCGGAGCAAGAAACCTCACACACTTGGGACAAATCTTTCGCTGCAGTGGTGGGTCAATCCGACAGTTCTTCTCCTCAAACTATTGAGAATCGAAGAATAGACACTGACATCGTAAAACCAGAACCCCTTCGTCCTTGCGGACTCCATGAAACTTCAGACGAAAATCCTCAATCCCGTGAGGAAATTTCTATTACCGAGGATCGGAAAACATCTCATACGATTTCCGTCGTTGACGCTCCAAAAATTCCTTCAGAAACACTCGCCTCTTGGGCTGATGAAGTTGAGGATCCTCAAGATCACCCTCAGCTCAATTTACCTGCTCACCTCGATGAGGAAATTGGCGGCTCTTGGGCTTCGATTGTTGCGAAAAATCAAATGAACGTCCCGCAAAACGTCCCAGAATGCCCTCTCACTAAAAAACCACAAATACCATCAGAATCAACCCCTCAGATTATTGTTGAAGAGATCCTTGCGCCTGAACCAATAGAGAACGTGGTGACGGTTGACGATCAAGGCTTCATGGAGTTTGTAAACCGACGAGAATTGCGATCAAGAAGATCAAGATCGCGTTCGAGGAGTGCGAGGCGTGAAAACTCGTCGCAAACTCGAGAAGATGTAACTAAAAACTCGTCCGAAAAACTTCCACATTCGTTGGAAACAAAAGATACACTCTTCGATGTGAAACAAGAAAATGAAAGTTGTAAAGATTCTGTAACTTCCAAGAAGGAAAAGAATAAGAAGGGCAAGGAAAAACCTCCAACACCTCAAGATAAAGTCGAAAAACCGAAAGAACTAGAGAAGAAAGAGGAGAAGCCTAAACCAGATGCTATTAAACTTGAAGCGATAATCCCGAAAACAGTGGAAGATCCGAAACCCCAGGAAACAACACAGTCATCCCACGGGAAGAGCAAGAATAAAAAACAGAAGGGGAAGAAAGCTGATACAGGAGATGTGAAGTCCACCCCAATGTTAGGTTTACATGAAATTAAATCTCCACCAATCGTGGAGGAGGTAAACCCCACTCCGCAGCCCCTGAAGGAAACCAAAGAAGAAGAATCATCTTCCGTGAATCTGGAGGAAGTCAAAGAAGAAACAGCCGTGGAAGAATTGGGCAGTAGCACAAAATCAAAGAAGAAGAAGTCTAAAAAATCCAAGACTGAAACTAAAATTGAAATACCAGAAGTGAAGATTGATTCTGTTCCTTTAATTGCGGAAACAGTAGAGTCGACGCAGGAATTAAAGGTGCAAAATGCGCAGCCAAGAGAAGAAGTCAAATACGAGAGCAAAAAGAACAAGAAGAAAGATAAAAAATCTGGCAAATGCGAAACGACTGTTCCTGCACCGACTACTGTAGAAATTTTACCAGAGACACTCTCTGGTAAATTTGAAAGAGAGGGTATAAACGAGGAGGAAAAAACACCAGCAGGAGAATCAACAACTGTGCCAAAAGAGCAAACAGATAAGAAGAGCTTGAAGAAGAATGACAAATCTCAATCAAAGGCTCCTCCAGTAACAGAAATAGATAATGCTTCCCTGGAAATTCTTAAAGAACGAGACACAATTCCTGAGAAGGAGGTGTCAACCACTGCCGTCGTCACAGCTACTGAGGTTTCGAAGGACCAAGTTGACGGTTTGAGTCAGTCTGACAAAACCAAATCCAAAAAGGATAAATCCAAAAAGAAACCAGTTGAGGCTAGAGACACTAAACCAGCCGAAATACGTAGCAAAGATGATCAGCATCCTCAGCTTATCACTACTGAGCAAATCACGCCGGAATCTACTGAAGTACCAGTCGTGGGAATCGATACCTCAGAAGTTGCAAAGAAAGAAGCGATTGCATCTGTTCAGGTGAAAGTAGAAAAGACGATCGAAGTTTCCAAAAAAGAGGATGAGAATTCTCTGCCGAGAGATAACATATCCATAGTTGCTGAGCAAGACGACCAAAAATCTCCTCACTCAAAGGCTCCTCCAGTAACAGAAATAGATAATGCTTCTCTGGAAGTGTCAAAGAACCAAGTTGACGATTTGAGTCAATCTGGCAAAACCAAATCCAAAAAGGATAAATCCAAAAAGAAGCCAGTTGAGGCTAGAGACACTAAACCAGACGAAACACGTAGCAAAGATGATCAGCATCCTAAGCTTATAACTACTGAGGAAATCACTCCCGATTCTACTGAAGTACCAGTCGCGGGAATCGATACCTCGGAAATCGCAAAGAAAGAAGCGATTGCATCTGTTCAAGTGAAAGTACAAAAGACGATCGAAGTTCCTAAGAAAGAGGATAAGCATTCTCTGCCGGGAGATAACAAATTCACAGTTCCTGAGCAAGACGACCAAAAATCTCAATCAAAGGCTCTTTCAGTAACAGAAATAGATAATGCTTCTCTGGAAATGTCAAAGAACCAAGTTGACGATTTGTGTCAATCTGGCAAAACCAAATCCAAAATGGATAAATCCAAAAAGAAGCCAGTTGTAGCTAGAGACACTAAACCCGATGAAACGCGTAGCAAAGATGATCAACATCCTAAGCTTATAATTGTTGAGGAAATCACTCCCGAATCTACTGAAATACCAGTCGCGGGAATCGACACCTCGGAAATCGCAAAGAAAGAAGCGATTGCATCTGTTCAAGTGAAAGTAGAAAAGACGATCGAAGTTCCTAAGAAAGAGGATGAGAATTCTCTGTCGAGAGATACCATATCCACAGTTCCTGAGCAAGACGACCAAAAATCTCAATCAAAGGCTCCTTCAGTAACAGAAATAGATAATGCTTCTCTGGAAATGTCAAAGAACCAAGTTGACGATTTGAGTCAATCTGGCAAAACCAAATCCAAAAAGGATAAATCCAAAAAGAAACCAGTTGCAGCTAGAGACACTAAACCCGATGAAACGCGTAGCAAAGATGATCAACATCCTAAGCTTATAACTACTGAGGAAATCACTCCCGAATCTACTGAAGTACCAGTCGCGGGAATCGATACCTCCGAAGTTGCAAAGAAGGAAGCGATTGCAACTGTTCAAGTGAAAGTAGAAAAGACGATCGAAGTTCCTAAGAAAGAGGATGAGAATTCTCTCCCGAGAGATAACATATCCACAGTTCCTGAGCAAGCCGACCAAAAAGCTCCTCAGGTAGAAAACGTGATCGAATCGCCGAACAAAGAAGTTGAAAAATGTCTTCCAATAAAGACAGAGAAACCTGAACCTCAGGAAAGGACTGTCGAATCAACTCCGATCAAATCAGAATCGCAGACTGTCAGCGATCAATCTATCGCGAAAACCCAACAAATCCAAAGTTCTGAACAAACTGTTGCACCTGCTCAACTGAAGACCGACCAACAGACGATATCTTCCCCTCAACCACTCGAAAAATCTCCGCAAAAACCGATCAGAGTGAAAATAGAGCCAAAATCAGAACCCACTTCTCCGAAGCCTGAGCAGTTGGACCAAGTGGAACCCCCAACCCCTGAGGACATCAAAGCCGCCGGCTTCTGTCTCATCCACAACGACCCCGAGGCATTCAAGGACATGGTGATAATTCCACCGCCGGTCTCTCAGCAGACTCCCCCAAAATGTTCGCTGCCAAAAGCGAAAGCCTCTTCCGACCTTCAATCCCAATCCGACATGTCCCCAGTCGAAATTTGCGAGACTTCGTCCGATAAAGTCCAGTTTTACATCGACGAGGACGACATTGTGGTCATCAGTCACACACCAAAGGAGGCAAAATCGCCGAAAATTCTGGAAATAATCGAAATTAAAGACGACGAACTCGAGGAATCAGCAAAAGAACAGTCAAAGTCCCCGCAAACATCGAACCTAGCAGAATCAATGTCCATGGACAGCTTTTGGTACAGCAAACGCCAGTACCACACAGCCGAGAGAGACTTCTTCGAGGCACTCGCCTCAAAGCCAAAGCAAAAGGTCTCGGAACCACTAGATAAATCAAATCGCGACAATAACAATGACGATTCCCACGGGGATTCGGGTAATGGTGGTGGTACCAAAGACACAACTAACACATGCACCACATCGGCATTACCATTTACCGAAAGACTCGTCGCGGATTTACCGGGTGGCATGTGTAGCTGGAACGACTACAGCACCTATTTAGCTATCGATACTGACGACACGCGGGTGGATCCACGTAACAATTATCAAAATGACATTACCAAACGCGTCGATAACGATCACCAAACCTCCTATTACATTGCTTCTGTATCTCTTCTCTCTGAATCTATGATATCCCATTCCGATATTCCCTCTCCACAGTCCACACATTTAGGTAGAGAAACTGGGGAATCAGTGGTGCTGTCAACTGACGATGTCGAGGCGGAGATGGTGATGGAAAACGTGACTAATGGAATTCTTGGGTTCAAGGTGCGACCGCAAGTGCTCGGTCTTGTTGCATCAATTTGACGTTTTTTTTTTTTGTTTAATTTTTGAATTTCCTAGGCTTCATCTGCCACTGTTTTTCTCGTATTTATACTTCTTCATTGTTACACAACCATTGAACCATCATTAGTCTCTGTGCTGCTCGATAATTAGGTCCCCGCTTTCCCATTTAATAATTTATCATTTGGTGGATCAATTGGGCCGCATGATCCAATCATTAACAGCATATCTTACCTGTGCATGACTTATCCGCGTCCATGTCATATCTAACAATTTATTCGATTAATTCAACGGTGGTATATTCAATGAAATGAATCCGGAAGATGCGAGTAAAGACACACTGGACGCTGATAGGTCATTATCATCATTGTCAAACGATAAAACATTTCATTGTTAATGTTATTTTGTGTTCTTCGCAGGTTTTGTTGGTGAAAAAAAATATATTTGTTGCCTCGAGCCTAATCCGTATAGCTATTAATCCGTCGCCTGGACTTGTACAGGAATTTTTTTGCGACATGCACGTCATTGATTTTCTTGATGGAATTTCGTTGATAATGGTGGAGTTTTTATTCGATTTTAATTGGCTTTTGTGGATTACAGGAGTCGCTGGAGGGTGATATTCATAATCTCAGAGTGGCTGTTAATAGACTCGAAGAGGCCCTCGGTGATTTACCGAGGGATAGTTTACAGACAATGCTGTTAACGCTTGTGGTGAGATTTTTAACTTTGAAAATTCCAAATGATTTCGGTCATTGATACACGCATGAAAAAATTGAATAAAAAATTAGCAAATTCGCTGGAAAATTCTATATGAATTCTATGGGGGTTTCTATAGGATTTCTATTGGAATCCTATTGAAAAATTCTATTTTTTTGCGCTGATTCTATTGGATATTTAATAAGAAAAAGTCAATAGATTTTGAATTTCTGTTTGAATTTTTCTCTTAGGTTTTTTCTATTAGAATTATTGGGCACAAATTTTCTAAGTTTTTTCCGTAGAATTTTGTTTTGTTTTGCATTGCAGAATTCGTGTAGAAAAAACAGAAAATTGATGCCCAAGCATTCTTATAGACAAAATCTCGAGAGAAAATTTCAAACAGAAATTCTAAATCTATTGACTTTTTTTTATCGAATATCCAATAGAATCAGCGCAAAAAACAAATTGAATTTTTCAATAGAATTCCAATAGAATTTCCTAACGAATTCGCTAAGTTTTCTATTGATTTTTTTCATACGTGTAACTTCAAAAAAAATTACTTCCAGTTTTCTGAAACATTCTGCATCGAAAAATTGTAGAATTTTCCAGGAGATTCGTAAACTTTCCAGAGAATTCTGTACTATACAGAATCACATTTTCCGTTTTCCTCCTCTGGCTCTCCCCCTGGGCCTTCCTCAGGGCTTTGGAGGGCTTTTCCATTCTACTGAATGGAAAATTATTATTTTCATCAGAACTCCCAATAATTAATAACAGTTAATAAACAAAAGGTGATGAAATTTTTTTTTTTGCTTGAATTACATCAAACGGTCGTTTTCAAAGGCTTTCTCTTGTAGAATACAATTAGCGTAATAGAGAGAATTGTTATTTTTAATGAGAATGATGGATTTCACAGACAATTCAAAGGGATCTTCAAATGCACGACCAAGCAGGCACAAAACTTCAGGAAGAACTCAGTAAAATTCATCCCAGCGCGGATACTCAGGAACTAGCAGCTTTGCTAGCTGGAATTCGTACGAGGATTGTAGCTCTTCTGTCCCAGGTAGAGCAGGGACGAATGACCCTGGAGAGAGCACAAGCGGATCAAGAAAGACGTGAGCAGGAGGTCCTCGAGTACAGGAAATTCCTCGATGAGACTGACGTCTGGTTGAGGGCCTTGATCATGTCGTTTAGTCAGCAGCACACGTCCGAGTCGTACAAGGTTCACAATCACAGACTCATTGGGTTGGGCAGAGCGAAATGAAAATGATAAACCTTCAGTATCATTCAGTACAACTATTAAAGAACCAAGGCCCGGGTGGATTATCCTTCAAACGTGATCTTGATTGTTTTTTTTATTTTCATAATTTGAAATGTGCTCCAATTGCTATTCAGTTTTACATAGCCTTGGAGCCTCCGAAAATTATGATTGTACGCATGAAAAAATTCAATAGAAAATTAGCGAATTTGCTAGAAAATTCTGTAGAAATTCTATGGAGTTTTTATAGGATTTCTATTGGAATTCTATTGAAAAATGCTATTTGTTTTTTGCGCTGATTGTATTGGATATTCGATAAGAAAAAGTCAGCAGATTTTGAATTTCTGTTTGGAATTTTCTCTTGAGATTTTTTCTATAAGAATGCTTGGCCATCAATTTTCTAAGTTTTTTCCACTCGGATTCTGTAATACAAAATAAAATAAATTCTAGTGGAAAAAACTTAATTAAATCAAAAATGAAATAAAATAAAATAAAAAAATAATAAAATAAAATAAATAAAATAAAAACTTATAAAATTTGTGCCCAATAATTTCTAATAGAAAAAATCTCAAGAGAAAAATTCCTACAGAAATTCGAAATCTATTGACTTTTTCTTATCGAATATCTAATAGAATCAGCGCAAAAAACAAATAGAATTTTTCAATAGAATTCGAAGAGAAATTCCATAGAAACCCCATGGAATTCTCATAGAATTCCAATAGAATTTTCTAGCGAATTCGCTAGGTTTTCTATTGAATTTTTTCATACGTGTGCGTTTTGAATAATATTACAAAGAACGTTTTTGAATAATATTGGCAAATAAAGCCAATAGGGAGGAAATTGCAAATTAATAATTTGATGTATCTATATAATGGCTGTTAGGTCGTTAGTTATCAGGATAATTTATCCATTCATTATTTCCTCTTTATCGGACTTATTTCTTCATCTCTATTAAAAACGCTCTTTGAAAATGTTCAATTTTTTTTGTACTTTTTTTTATTGTACAATAATAATTTTAGGGACTCCTGCGTAACGTAAAATCCAATAGAAATTGTGATATAGTTTACATTATGAAGATGGAAAAACAATCGAGACAACGTTCGAAAGATAATCCCCCCCGGGTCTTAAATTAAAAAAATGAAACAAAATTTAGAAAAACTTGAAAAATTTGAGTCGAGAAATTTTTACAGAAAATATTTCAATGGAATAAGTTGTACAGAAAAATCGAATTCTATTGATTTTTTCTACAGAATATTATTCATAAAACATTTCTGTTCAAAACAACGGACAGATGAACTGGAATTTGTCAATGAAATCAACCAAAAACTAATAAAAAAAGTTCAATAGAATACAATTGAATACAATTTTCTAGCGAATTGGCTGGGTGTTTCTATCAAATCGTCCTTTTGACGATACGACGAAATTTTTTTTGAGAAATTTTTCTCTGCCCTGTCGTCGTTAATAACCACATTGAATTACAGTAAATGAGTTTTTGTAATTACCTCAGGCCCTGCAGGACGAGTTGAAGAGCAAAGCAGATCGGGTCACCAAGCTGGAGGCTCTTCCCGAGGTCAATGCATTAGCAAAGGGACTGAAGGATGCACTGATGGAGATGAAGACAAAAATAAGTGAAAAGCAGCAGGTACACGAGACTTACCAGATCACTGGGGCTTACGCACTGTTCATTACTCATCGCACATCGGTTATGGGACTCGCTTAGACATTCATCATCACTTGTTCTTGTTAAAGATGAGGGGAAATAAAAGAGACAATAACTTTCTAGTATCTTGCTGGTGTAAGATACTCTGTAGAGTTCTCAGGATTTTTTGCTCTTGAAGTTTCAGGGAATTTTTGCAACATCGTTGTGATGATATTTTTGTCAATTCTCCACACCTCTGCTTCATATCATTTAGTTCTTTTTTCATAATATTTTGTGGTATATGGTGTACATTCATTCATGTCAGTTGTCACTGTTAATTTACTTTATTCGTAAATACGTATTTTACTCTTCTCCCTGTGGGTAATTCACTTTTTCTTCAATTTTTCTAGTCCTTGTATTCATGTTTTTCTCGTGGTGTAATTTTATTTAATCATGAAATTACAGGTTTCTTCTATTCGTTGAATATAATTCTCACTTATCTAAATGTAGTTGTTTAGTTTAAGGTGTAGAAATTTAGTGTAGAATTTTTGCATGTAACTAGGATTGTTTACATCTATTGTAACTTGTTTATTATTAAAATTTTATCGTTCATCCCAATTTTTATTTATTCATTACTTCGTGGTTAATTTTTTTTTTCGTGAATCATGTCATCGTCATCAAACCTCATCGTCATTTCACCTACTGAAATAAAATTTAAACACATCATCATTTTAGTTATTATTTAATTCATCAGATGCGTTGTTAATTATCTAACAAAAAAATTGAATTAATAACGAAGGCTTCATCATTTTTTTCACTCATCATCAAATGTAGTCATTCATCATCCCTACTGTCATCATCATCACCATCTCCAATTCAATCTGTGTGCAAGCTATGAAGAACAAGAGATGGAGTTGGAAAATTTCATGGAGATAATTTTGCAAAAACCTCCAAAACTAGTTCCGAGAAAACTGTCTACTATTTTGTCGTCTGTTGAAATGTTTCTTGAAAAACATCTCTTGATATTTACTTCTGATGCCGCTTGGCAACTAGTTCATCACTTGTTCTATACAATTCTTTGTCGAATGGATGCTGAACTAGAAGAGGAAGTTTTAACGTAAAAAACCAGTAGCGAAGCGGTAAAACGGTTCAAGTCGACTTTGACTATTGGCCAGTTTTCAATGAATATCTCCGAATCTAAAGGAGATGTGAAAATTTTCGTTAAGACATTTTTTGTAGCCCTTTATTTGCTCTATAAAAAAGGTTATTACAAAAATTTTGCTATCTTCTTCAGATTCGGAGTTTAAGTCGATTTTGACTATTGACCACTTTTCAATGAATATCTCGGAATTTAAGGGGGAAGGGAGCTAAATTTCGTTAGAAATTTGTAATAATAGTAATTATAGTGTAGAGCACTATAATTACTATTAATTATAGTGCACTATAATTACTATTTATTATAGTAATTATAGTACTCTACACTATAATTACTATTAATTGAAACATAATGAGGATTGCCTGGAAATCACTCGACTGGAGAAATATGTTATTGAAAAAATAAATGCGCCTCAAGTGAATGGATATTCGGCACAAATTTTTTTCTTTCTCAGTGTAGCGAATTCGCTAGATTTTCCTATTAAACTTTTTCATACGTGATTTCTCGGATAATTAATATCAATGCAGATGAAGCAGGACATAAATGAACATAAAACAGAAGACAAATCAGTAGTGAAGTGGTCAATCGGTTTCAGTCGACTTAGCTCCCAGTTGAGTTTTGGTTCAATAACTTTTTTTTTATTCAATTGCTCGAAACTTTACAAGTTTATACAGTAGAATATTATGAAAAAGGAAAGAAAAAAAGGAGTATATATCAATAGCGAAGTGGTAAAACGGCACAAGTCAATTTTGACTATTGACCAGTTTTCAATGAATATCTCGGAATGTAAGGGAGATTGTTATTACCTTTTTTGTAGAGCCCATTGAGAGCTACAACAAATGTAATTACGAAAATTTCGTTATCCCCCTTAGATTTGCAAATATTCCTCAAAAACTCAACTGGGAGATAAGTCGACTTAAACCGCTTTACCACTTCGCTACTGATATATATAATGAAATTAATCGTATATGATGTGTACGTGTGTATAATACAATAATATTGTCATTTTAGGTATTCAAACTCTTAAGTTGAATACCTCAGAATTTAAGAAAGATAGCGAAATTTTTGTAAGATCTTTTTCAATAGTCTTCACTTTGCTTTACAAAAAAGATTCTTAGGAAATTGTTGCCAACTCTTTTAGAATTTGAGATATTTATCGAGAACTGACTTGAAGCGTTTGCCCACTTCCCTCTCGAAATTTTCCCTGGAGATATTTCCAAAACGGTTCTTTCATGAAATAAATCCGGCTCATTCCCTCCCCACTTCACCGCCCAAAATCCCAAAACTCCCTAAAACCTTGATTTTTTCCAGGAATTGGAGGCCGTGCCCCTGGAGCCCGACGGCTCGTCAGTGGATCAGGCGCCATCCCTTCCCCCAGCGGAGGAGTCCCCCTCCTGGACCGACGTTTCCCTGCAAACAGGCCAGAGCCTGGCAGGTCAAGCCCCAGCCCACCTCACCAAGCAGACCTCAACCTCCCAGATCCTCGCCGCCCCGGCACTCCAAGGGGAGCCAATCCCCACCCAAGTCAGCCTGGAGCCCAAATTCCAGGAGACCATCAAAGTCCGAAAGACAGCGGACGACACCCACGATGTCCTCGAGATCGCCACCAAGAACATCCCCTCGACGTCAGACCACACCGACAAGACCAAGACCGAAGACATCGTCGTGGACATGAAGTACCAAGACGCCAAGTTACAGCAATCAGCATCATCGGAATTGAGCATTCACCATGCAGCACCTCAGGCCTTTGAAACAATTGTGGTTGAGCCCGATGACGTGACGACTGAGGTGGTGGTGGACGCTGACGGCACGAGGCGAATAATCGTGAGGAAGTTGAAGAGAACTCAAACGACTCAACAACAAGTCTCGCAGGTGTCGACTCTTCTCGGTGAGGCCCCAGCAGTGAAGACCTTTTCAGAAGCGACAATGCGAGGTCAGCAGATCACCCTGAGTAGGACAAGGCCCGATGGAACTGTGGAGGTCTCCACCAGGCGGACTTACGGAGGGAAAGTCACGACAGGAGCACCAGGTGACGTTAACGTGGAGGAGTTCGAGGCGGAGCCTCAGTACACGCGCACTGTTGTCCGAGGGGAGTTGGAGGACGTGACACCAGAGGAGATTCTTGACGCGGAGATGGCCTCCACAGCTGGAGAATACCAGACGAAGACGTCGAGTGTTCACGCGGTGGTGCAGCAGGTGACGAGACGAGTGATCAAGAAGACGAGAAGAATTATCCGGAAGGTGACGATCATCGATGGCAAGGAGACGACCTCCGAAGAGGTGATCGAAGAGCCTGAGGAGGTGGAGATCGACGACCAGGACATTCCGCACATCTGTATTAATGTTGCGAAGCAGGAGGAGGCGAGGTCTGTGCAAACAAACGATGGTAGAGGACAGGCACCTGGTAGTCCCTTGCAAGGGCCATTCTTTGGGCCCTTCGAGGGGTCAGTTGGACAAGTGGAAGAAGTAACAGCAGCTGGAGTTGAAGAGAAAATGACAGAAAAATTGATCGAACCATCAGGTGTGGAAGACGAATCGAAATTAATTGACGACGAACCAACGCACAATATCGAGAGAGGAGAGGAAGGAAAAGTCACTCCTAGTTCTCCGGAGGACACAAAAATAGATGTTGAAGAGCATGAAATTGTCTCGGAAGAATCAAAACCCGAACCCACTGAGGAAGATTCAAAACTGCTCGAGGTAATGAAGTCCTCCCCAATTGGACTCTTGACCCAATCGCTGATCGATTCTGAACGCTCCGCTGTTTTGCAGAGCCCTGAGTTCACTGAACAGCCCGAGCCACTCGATAAACCCGAGCCAGATGCCCCCGATGAGGAGCAACAGACAGAGTCCACTTGTAAGTCAGTCGATGCACCTGGTATCGAAGTAGAGACAGGCACGGTAGATGTAGCTAAGCACCCTGAGAGTAGCCTCACCGTAGAATCTGTTGATGTGATCAGTTTAATTGTCCCAGAGGATGAGTCGAGGATCTCAGGAGACGATCAGCAACCATATTTGGAAGACCCTCGGCAACGTGAAAGCCTCTCACCCGAAAAATCAGGAGAAAAAGTGGAAATTTCGCTGTCAGTTCGTGGAAATGAGGACGAAAATCTTCCGAAATTCGCTGTTGTTACAGAATCACAAAGACGAGCTGATGATATCTACCAAATCGTCAAAGAAGCCATCGATATTGAATTACCCATCGAGGACAAAACCCCCGAAATTCCCCAAGTGCTCGAGCGCAGAGAGAAACCAATAGTCGAAAAAGTTGAGATTTCCCTGTCGATCAAAAAGGAATCAGAGACCCCTGAGGCATCGGTATCCCTGCAAACCGCAGTGGAACGTCCGGAGGATGATGGGACTTACCTCATCACGAAAGAGGAAATAAAAATGGAGCTCCCAGAAACCGAGACAGTCTCCCAGAAGACAGAGCCCACTGTCGATCCCCTGGACAAGAGTGAAACGGAGTCGACAGTCAGTCGAAGAAGTAGAAAAAAGAAAAAACGCAAAGATCCCGACTCCCCGGAGAAAGCCTCTGGGGAGTCCGACACTTCGATCGCGACGACAATAGCTGAGTCCACGGATATAAACCTACCTTTATCGGAGTCGCCTAGGCAACCGAGTGAACAGCCACAGCCTGACGTTCTAGAACTAACCGAAACATCACTGATATTGTCTAGCCACCAGGAAGGGACTTGCGAGATTGGTTACGAGCCGGAGGACAGAACGACTGTCGAGGAGATGTCGCTGACTCAAGACGATGATTTGAGTAAAAAGAAGAGAAAGAAGAAGCGGAAGAGGCAGATGGAGAGGGGAATGGGTGACGAAGAGGAAGAGAAAGAACTCAGGATGGTTTGTTCGGTGGCTGAGGTCGACACCCAAACACTTTTCGAAACCAAAGATGTCTCGGTGGCGCCTGAGGACATTCCTGAAGAGGCAGCATCCCCAGGGCCTCCCCAAACCGCCCAAAAACAAGAAGTCCACACGGAAATCCAGACATCTCCGACGCCAGTCTTGGACTCTGGAATGCAAACCACCGAGCTTTTGCGATCACCAGACAAGGAAGAGTGCTCGATACAAACGACGACGCCCGAGCAAACCCCCAGGGCAGAGGGAGGTGTCCAAACGAGTCCCCTGACGAATCAAGAGCCACCGCCAGTTCCTCCAGTAAAAGAGACCGAGGAGATCGAGGTCCAGACGACAGTTGACGTCGACACTTTCGGCATCCAGACATCCCCGATGGAGAACGTGTGCGCTGCTACCGCCGAAATCGAGACCCAAACGTCTCAAGTGTCCCAGGAGCCCGGGAAAATCTCTCGGACAGAGTCATTCGAAGACGCCGAACAGCAGACGACCCCTCCCCCGGAGGAGCCCCCAAAAACAATCCTCGAGGACACATCGATGCAAACCTCCAGCCCGGAGGCCCCCGTGACGACTGAAGTGGACGTGCAAACGACCCCAGAGGCACCCGAAACCCAACACCCCGAGGTACCAGGCAATTTGATCGAACCAATTGTTGTTGCAACCATGGAAACGCAAACCAGTCCCGAAGATACGCCGCGCATCTCCCACCAAGAAATCCAAGTGCAAACCAAGAGTCCAGAGCCGACGGTCGAGTCAGTGATACAAACGAGTCCCGAGCCAGAGGCGCAATCGCCCGAGCAAATGAATCTCAGTGCACAAACGAGTTTCGAGGGTAAAGTCATCACAGCTGAAGAGGAAGTGCAGACACTGAGTCCCGAGGCCAAGGAGACAGCAGATTCCTTCATTCAAATCGAGAGAGGTGAGTTGATTGCGACGAAGGAGGAGAGCATTCAGATACTGCCGGATACGGCGGAGATAAGTCTTCAGACGTCTGAAGGAGATAAACGCGAGGAGGTCGAGGAGCCCGAGAAGATATCGGTGTCGCAGCAGGCGACAGTCGACTCCGCCGAGGCCTCGACGATGCCAGAGGTCGATGATTTAACGATTGAGAGGGCGATATCGCCGATGCCCGTTGGAGCCCCGCCACCGAGTCCCCCGAAGGAGCGGGAAGAGCCGCTGGAGCCCCTTCGTGGGCTCCCCCCTCCCGCAATTCCCGATGAGGAGATGGTGGACGTGGAGAGAGATGGGCAGAGGAAGGAGGAAGCGACCTTAGAAGCCTCCGAAAAAGACTCCACCGACACATCCCTGGAGATTCACGTGCAAGCAACGATCGATCTCGACAGCACGACAGCCGACTCTTGCCTGAGTGAATCAACTGATATTACTCACGATACCACAATTACGGATGAATTCAGTGAACCCAGGGGGGGCGACACCGAGGATAAATCTCGGAGGCGTGCAAAGAAGAAGAAGAAGAAATCGAAAACAGGTAAAGAGGGGGAACACGAGCAGCAGGATCGCGGGTCGAAGGACCTGGGCTCGATATTCGGACAGCCATCGTCGAAAAAAGCAGCTGCGATGAAGCTGTCGTACTCCGATGTTGCAAGGAAGGGGTCTCACGATTCGGAACCTGAGGAGGATAACAGGGGGCTTGGAGGGGTCTCCTCGGACCTGAGGGTCAGGAGATTCGAGCAGTACCAGAAGCAGGGGGAGGACTCTAAGGAAGCGGGATTGAAAGTCCGACTGGAAGCCCCAGGGGCTGAACAGCTGAAGATGAAGGAGACGCTGAGGGAAACGAGCCCACACGGCGGGAGGATTGAAGTCACGATGCAGGTGAGTAGAGATGTGAGCGACAAGGGTGACTGGTCAATGACCGTCAATTACCACCGTCACGAGCGGTAATTACCGCACCGAGAATATGATCATATGGTCGGAAAAAGAAATAACGATTGGCCACACGTATGAAAAAATTCAATGGAAAACCTAGCGAATTCGCTGGAAAACTGTAGTGGAATTCTATAGGAATTCTATGGGGTTTCTATGAGATTTCTATTGGAATTCCATTAAAAAATTCTATTCGTTTTTTGCGCTGATTCTATTGGATATTTGATAAGAAAAAGTCAATAGATTTCGAATTTCTGTTTGAATTTTTCTTTTGAGATTTTTTCTATAAGAGTACTTGGGAATGAATTTTCTAAGTTTTTTCCACTCGGATTCTGCAATGCAAAACAAGACAAAATCCAGCGGAACAAACTTGGGAAATTTGTAACCATTAATTCTAGTTGAAAAAATCTAAGAGAAAAATTCAAAGAGAAATTTGAAATTATTGACTTTTTCTTATTGAATATCCAATGGAATCAGCGCAAAAAACAAATTGAATTCCAATAGAATTTTCTAGCGAATTCGCTAGGTTTTCTATTGAGGTTTTTCATGCGTACATACGCATAAAATGACTGAATAAATTTTGACCGTCAATTTTCTGTATGTAGACGGAAATTGGACCCTCGACTATTCCAGCGATTTCTACACTTTTAAAAATTTTTAGTTGAAATTCCCAGTAGACTTTTCCGAAATTTTTACGACATTTAAGTTCCGCTGAAATTCCAAAGAATTTCGCCATTGAAAATTCTCAATTTCGGGGAAAAATCAATGAGAACTGTAAATTTTAGTTCAATTATTTCTTGAAAATTAGTAGAAAACTGGAAAATTACGATCAATATATTTCTGAATGTGCAATTATTTGAAAATTCAGGGTAACTTGGCACTGAATATTCATGTTTTCAATGAAAATTCGAATAAATTGCAGAAATCTCGTCTTTATATTTCTCAAAATTTTGGTATTTTATTAAATTTTCAGTGAAATCTGAAATTTTATAATTTTCTTTCTCCTTAAAGGGCATTCAGTGGCACTGTCTTTAAAATTACCGGTCAACTGCCCATGAAATTTCATCTTATTTTTTTAACAGTATCTGTTAGAGTGCGGCTATTTATTGATTAATAAATAGAATAACAAAGGATAATAATTCAATTCTCCACTGTTGAAAATTTTGTGTGAATGTTTCGTGCCAAATTCCGGAAATTTTTATCGTGTACCAATTCCACTGAAATTTCAGGAAATCTTGTCATTGAAAGTTCAGAATTTCGTGGAAAAATTAAACAGAACTGTAAATTTCCGTTCCATTGTTCCCTGAAAATTAATAGAAAACCATGAAATCTGGCAAATATATTCTTGAATTTTCAGGACAGTCACGCTGAATGCAATTTAGGGGGAAAAAAAATCATGAAATTTCAGATTTCACTGAAAATTCAATGCAATTTGAAACTGAATATTCATATCAGATTGGAAATTCAAATAAATTAAGGAATTCTCGTCTTTATGTCCCTTAAAATTCTGAAATTTTCATGAATTTTCAGTGAAACCTGAAATTTCATTATTTTTTTCCCCTAAATCGCATTCAGTGTCACTGCCCCGAAAATTGGTAGTCAACTGTCCATCAAATTTCATTTTTTCCTAACAGTATATTAAAAAGTTTTCCGATCGAACCCTTAAGAAATGGCCCAAAAAATGACCGAAATAAAATTACCCGTCAATTTCCACCTTATAGACAAATTTCGGTCACTTTGGCTCGCGTCTGACACACGGAACCGTCAGAAACCGATCATTTACGTCTGACCTGACCGAAAGAGAAAATGACGCTCATTCCACATCTCTACAGGTGAGGGAGACGAAAGCTGCGCCAAGGGCAATCAGCATCGAAACACCGGAGCCGATGGACACGTCGGAGGAGCCCCTTTCCCCGATGGAATCAGTTCTGAGGAAGGACGACGCTGCCTGGGGAGATGCATGCCAGCGGTCTTCACTCCCGGAGACGGCGCACACGTCGACCTTCGGACCCGGGCAGATCACCCGAAGGACGCAGATGACGAGGAGGATGTCGGATCGTTTGAATAATCTGCAGAACGCGAGGCAAACCAGCCTCCTATCCAACATCCTCCACATGGCAACCCTCGAGGACGTCTCGAACGAAGCATCTGTCGACGAACGAGTGTCAGAGGTTCAGAATCAGCTGACGCATCTGGAAAGAGCAGTCGAGAAGCAGGACATTGTTGTCGTGGAGGAGACTATCGTGACGATCATCGAGATCATCTCGACGTGGTTGGAAACCATCGAGTATCGAGTGTTTCTGGGGCGAGAGAGTTCTGGGGGACCGACGACTGAGGACAGTCGGAAGATCAGGGGATTGAAGGACGAGGTGTGTCACGTTGACAATTCTCTGAAGCAGTTGGATCAGATGCTGAGGAGAGGCGAGCTGGATTTCCCTGAGGAGGAGAGGGAGGGGATCAGGGAGTGCGTGGAGGCCTTGGAGAGTCAGGTGAAGGCCATTGAACACGTGACGATCGATGAGGAGCGGCTGACGAGCTCCGAGCTGACTAGGTGGGAGGAGTTCCTCAATGGAGTGGAGACCATTCTGAAACTGATGAAGGACCACCAGGAGGAGTTCCAACGGGTGATCCAGGAGGGGGGCTCGACTATCTGGAAGCTGCAGGAGCTCGACAGGCTGGAGATTGTTAATAGGAGCCATCTTTGGAAGGCCAGTAGTCTCGTGACGACCGCGAAGAAGATCCTGAGGGATCATCCTGGGAGGGTTGTCCCCGAGGAGACGTTTGAAGCTCACGATATTGGGCAGGAGGTTGAGCATGGAATCCATGTGGAGAGGGAGCGACTGATGCAGCTGCTGTCGCTCGCCGAGGAGTACGAGCAGACTCTCCAGGAGTTTGCGCAGATCACGGATGTGGCTGAGGACCTTTTGGCTGCTCCCATCTCGGTCGGCAGCCTGGAACACCTGAGGGAGGAAATGCAGAAGCACAGGAAGTTCTTTGTGAATTTGAATCACTGCAGGGCCATTCTGGAGAGCCTCGAGGGCAATCTCGATCCTGAAACCAGGGAGAAGCATGCTGGACTGCATGAGGAACTGCACAGTCGAGCCAATACTCTGCTGGATAGGGCGGCGTCGAAGGCGCAGCAGATGGCACTGGCCGCCTCCAGGTGGATGATGCTCGAGCAGGGGGTCAAGGAGGAGAGAGGCTGGCTGGGGGTCGCTCATCAGAGGGTGCCCGATTTGAGCACTGTCACTTCGTCTGATTATGATCAGTACATCTCGCTTTATCAGGTAATTTCCTGCCGGGATTTTTTTCTTGTTTTTTCTGCGGCTATCACATTTAAAAATATCCTGTAAAAATTCGACACCGAAATTCCCAATATTATCGATACTGTGGGCATTTGAACACAACGTCTATGAATAGAACGGCCGGTCGGTACAGCAAGTTACCGTTGAGCACTGCGCGTACGCCCTTAGAAAAACTGTTTCGAGAAATAAATCATTTGGTTACGGTTAAAGAATTTTGGAGAAAATCAAAAAAGGAAAACAAATGCGTGTAAAAATCATGTGTCTCTCAAATTGTTCGGTTACAGGAAGTTACTGTTGAGCAGTGGGCGTACGCCCTTAGAAAAACTGTTTCGAGAAATAAATCATTTGGTTACGGTTAAAAAATTTTGGATAAAATCAAAAAAGGAAAACAAATGCGTGCAAAAATCATGTTCCTCTCAAATTATTTTCAATTCAATGTCGTTTCTGCCTTTTTCAAGCTTGTGGTGCAAGTATCTCAGTCAATTTTTAAGTAGTTCTTTTGAAATTTGACACACAATCCAATGAAACGTTTCTGCTGGCGCTAAACGTTTCTTCATATCATTATATTGGAATATAAATAGGTTTTTCATAGAAAAACGGCAGAGGAATAGTATATTTCAGGGCGAGTGCCATGGAGTTTTTTAGTCGCGTGCAGTTGGCGTCCGAGTCGAAGGCAAGAACTAGCCTACCACGCGACTAAAAAAACTCCATGGCACTAGTCGTGAACGATATTTTTCCGTAGTGATTTTCACTTTTACGAGTTTGGGGAAGGACCAATACCAATCCCCTGATGAGAATAAATGAAGGTCAGTACGGAAAAAGGGTTAAACGAACAATGCACCGCCAGTTGGCACATTTCAATGCTATTTTACTCTTCGACGTTCTTAGCTTGTATTTAGTAATATTTGTTATCTATTTTTCTTTTCTTCTCATCAAGAAAATCATAGAAAAAAACTTTGAAAATTTGAGCCGAGTGAATTCTATAGAAAATATGCGAATACATAGAATAAGTTGTATAGAAAAATCGATTTTTTTCACTTTTTCTATTAAAATTTCAATAAAATTGGCCAAAAAATAATAGAAAGTTTAATAGAAGTTCAATAGAATTGTCTAGCGAATTTGCTAGGTTTTTCTATTAAATTTTTTCATTCATGCAACTCCACCAGAATGTTTTACCGTTATTAACTTTCGTTCAGAATTTATCTCCGATTTTAGTCGTGACAATTCAAGTTATGTTCATACAACTTGAATCCACCATTGATAATTTGGGACAATTCCGTAACATTTGATTGGTTCATCTCAATTATTCAGACACTCTCATCAGACATCGCAGCCCATCAAGCGCGTCTAATTCAGCTCGTAAACGTCGCCAGTGCACTTGAAGAGTTAATAACCATCGAGGACCCAGACGATCGGTATTCCGAGGCACTCGACGTCATTGCAAGACTCCAGGATAACGTGGATACTTCTTTGCGGTATCTCCTGGCGTTCAAAGAGAGCTGGTGCACTCGAGAGTTATTAGTCAATCGCCTTGAGAATTGGATGGCCAGGGCCGAACGAGAGCTTGGCTCTGTTCAAGATCACTGGGAGGGACAAATGCGTCAGTTCTGGGTAAGTGTTGCAACTATAAGTGTAAGTCATCAGTTTAAGACTGACCAACACGTATGAAAAAATTCAATAGAGAATCTAGTGAATTCGCTAGAAAATTCTATTGGAATTCTATGGGGTTTCTACATGATTTCTATTGGAATTCTATTGAAAAATTCAATTTGTTTTTTGCGCTGATTCTATTGGATATTCAATAAGTAAAAGTGAATGGATTTCGAATTTCTGTTTAAAGTTTTCTCTTGAGTTTTTTTCTATAAGAATTCTAGGGCATCAATTTTCCAAGTTTTTTCTACTCGAATTCTACAATGTAAAACAAAACAAAATCCCGTGGAAAAAACTTGGAAAATTTTCGGGCCCAATAATTCTAATAAAAAACATTTAAGAGAAAAATTCAAGCAGAAATTCGAAATCTATTGACTTTTTTTATTGAATATCCAATAGAATCAGCGCACTGAACAAATAGAATTTTTCAATAGAATTCCACAAGGAATTTTGTTACAAGGGTCCAATTGAAATCCTATAGAAACCCCATAGAATTTTTATAGAATTCCAATAGAATTTTCTAGCGAATTCGCTAGGTTTTCTATTGAATTTTTCAATACGTGTGTACAATCAAAATAACGTTGAAAAAAAATTGAACGTTTTCAAAGAGCGTTTTTGAACAATATTGGAAAATAAACTCAATAGGGAGGAAATTGCAAATTAACAATTTGATGTATCTAATGGCTGTTAGGTCATCATTTGTCACAGTAGTCAATGGCTGGTAGATCGATAGTTACCATGATAAATTATCCATTCACTATTTCCTCTCTATCGAACTTATTTCTTAATCTTTATTAAAAACGCTTAAAAAAATCAAACAGAAATTCGAAATCTATTGACTTTTTCTTATTGAATATCCAATAGAATCAGCCCAAAAAAACAAATAGAATTTGTCAATAAAATTCGAATAGAAATCCTATCGCAAGCCCATAGAATTCCTACAGAAGCCCAATAAAATTTTCAAACGAATTCACTAGGTTTTCTGTTAAATTATTTCATGCGTGAATCCCCCAATTACGCTCGTGTTAACCCAACAGGAATTGAAAGCTCAATACGAAGTCCACAACAACATGCGAACAGAGTCGAACATCTGTTTCGAGCAGTCCCTCCGAATAATCCCCCTGTCCGACGAGATGGTGCAGCGTCAGTTCCAGGGAGAGCTCCAGGACCGCTGGCACTCGATCTCAAATCGAATCCACTCGATCCAAAAATCCATAGCCGATACCATTTCCTCGGAGGACACACCAGTGGACGAGAAGCTTCGTCTTCTCGAGAGGGAGCTCAACGAGCTCAGAACAACAATCGACGGTTTCTACGGGGTTCTCAAGACCGAGGAGGAGCTTGAGTTGTATGTTGAGAGGCTGTCAGTCATGTTTGAGAGGGTTTGCCTCATTCAGGACGAGTTGGGTCGATTGGGAATGCTGCCAGCAGCTGAGAGTGAGAAAGTCGGAGTTCTTCTGTCCTCAGCGAGGAGAATTGAGGGTCAGATTGGTGAGGAGTTGGATGCGGCGCAGCTGCTCTCAGAGCGGCTCAAGGCACTCGAGAGGGGTCTCTCGAGGATCAGGAAGGCGCATGCGAGACAGTCATTGATTCTGGATCAGTGTGAGGACTGCGAAAGCCAAGGGAGTGATGTGGTTGCAGGGGGAGTGGAGAGGTGCCAGCAAGTGGCTTCTGAGCTTGAGGTACTTTGGAAGGAGATCATGTCGCTCAGGCAGCTCCTCCATACACTCCCAGGGGGCATGAGGGTCTCCGTCTCAGCTGTGGGAATTGAAAGGGACATATCGAACCTCCAAGATGTGCACACGGAACTGGAGTCCAGGTGTGCCAGGCTCTTGGCATTGTTGAAGAACAGGCTGGAACTTTGGAGGAGGTTCGAGAGACAGTTGGAACTTGTACAGCAGTCGGTGCAGGAGGCTGATTATATGATGGAATTGCTGACGGTGCAGGGGACTGTCGATTATGAGAGACTGCTCAAGGCCACTGAGAGGCTGGAGGTAAGTCAATTATTCTTTCCATTTACCGATGCGAAGGGAGGAAGTTTCTGGAATGACCTCGAAAATCGATTGTGGAAATTTCATGATTTCTCCGCTTTCAGCAACTCTAAAAACTTGTTTTCACGCAATCGTTGTGTTTTCATGTACTGATGTACTTTGTACTGATCAGTACTTTGTACTGATTAGATTCTAAACAACATCGCCTCAGCGGTTCTGGAGATTTTGCAATAAAACTTGTCAAAAAATGATGAGACATGACATTTTTTAACAAATTTGGGGATTTATCTCAGAAATACAATGAGATTGGTTTCTTGTCATCATAATTGATGCAGCTTCGTATGATTAAGACGAGTGAAATTCCAGGACAATCGTCTTACCGGTTTAGGAGTAATTCGAACATGATTTTTTGAAATTCAATTTTTTTCATTCTATTTTTCTGCTCTCTTCGTTAAGAAAATCAAAACAAAAAACATAGGTAATTTGAGCGGAGGAAATTGAATGGAAAATCGCTAAATGGAATAAATTGTATAGAAAAATTGCATTCTAATGAACGAAGGAAAGTCAATTAGTCGGGAAGTTATTGGTTCGATTCGTAATGAGTCATACACACTCTAATTCATCCACATCAAAAGTCAGTGGATGTTGATTTTTTTATAAAAATGATTTCGTTGCATTTTTTCGAGGAATTTCTTAGCCCTGGATTTTTTAACTTTTTTTTTTGTTTTTCAATACACTGTTAGAAATTTTTTGAAATTTAAGTAACAGATGCATTTGAATTTTCAATATTCTGAACTTGAATTCAATTTCAGACTAAATTTCTCATGGAATTCCTGATTCATCTTGGAAATTCAATGAAATTAAGTTTTTCATTATGAATGATCATTGAATTTTCAGTGACAATTTGGATTTTCAAACCTATCGCGAAAATTAAGCAACAGATTGAAAATTCAAAACAAGAATTCTCTGAATTTTCATGATTTTCAGTAATTTTCATTATCGTATAAATCTGAGAAATCAAATTCCATTGAATATTCAAGAACATTGGCTGATTTATCAATAACAAGTTCAATGGAAATTCCATGTAAATTATTCGTTGTTAAAAATTTCAAGATTTTTTACTTGAAATTTCAAGAGTAATTTTCTAACAGTGTACAAAATTCGAGACGTAGTTTGAAATCTCGGTCTGGACTATCCATTTTTTCAGATTTTTCTTGTAAAATAATCGCAAATGGTGCTGGTTCCCCTCTTTTTCGTTTCTCAATAAAATTCTATGTAATCATGATGTAATTGTCTGGGATTTATTCTTTTTTAAATTCAATAAAATTGAATAAAAAAAACTACTCCTTGAATTTTCCATTGATAAACGCAAAAAAAGTGCAGAAAAACTCGGAACATTTCTGCCCAAGAATCCTCATTAAAAAAATCAAAATCCATTGAATTTATTCTATCGCCTACCTATTCAAAAATCACAGAGCAATTTTCATAGTTTCATCATTTTCTTATAAACTTGCACTAGAAATTCTAGAGATTTTTTAAGCAAAATAGATTTTTCTACGATATTTTTTTCGCACATGCAAAACAAAAAAAAATATTTCATCTTGTGAAATTGATTGAAATTCACTATGTTTTAAACAACTCGTTTCTCCGGTGCTAAAAGCATCGAAACCCCAAGATATTAGCAGAAACAACGTTTCCCTCATTTTTCCACACTCGACGTTAAAAAAATACTGGTTTGAGTCTACAGTCTTATTTCATTAGTACAGCTCCGAGGGTATGTTTGCGGCTCATTTACATGTTTAAACTTTGTACTAGGAGAGTTCAGTGGAATTGAGCGCAGGCGCATAGATATTCTGTTATCGTGCTTGAGTTGACTCGTTATTTCGTATCAGTACTCATCGACGCGCGCTACGGGTCAGTTCGATTCCTCGTGGTGTAGACCATGTTATCGAAATGACACAAGTCAGTGATAAAAACGGGACAATCGACACAGTTATTTAGAGTGGATTTAAATAATCATGATGTAATTGTCTGGGATTTATTGTTATTTAAATTCAAATATCGCGACAGGTACGTCAAATACGATTGATTTTTCATCAATGAAAAACAGTCAATTTATTGAATAACTTTTAAAGTTCAAATTTTTTAACTTCGGAAATTTTATGATTTATTTCACAATTTTTTGGAAAAAGTTCTAGTGTTTTAAGTGAAAATTCCAAGTCATGAATGTAAAAGTTTCTCACGGTATGGAAAATTATATGGCTTGTAATAAAATATTCTCAAGATCACTCCACGTGGTTACAAATGCACGTAACAGTCTATTCTTTTCGTTACAATGCGCCTGCGTTATGCATTAAATAACTTACGAAGTGGTGAAAGCAGATGAGTTGAAAATTTTTAAATGAGTTAAAAATTAAAGAAAAAGAAACTAGTGGGCTTAGGCGAAAATGTCAGAAGACGTCTCATGTAGATAATTCGATAGACTACTAAACGTCAATTGATGAGTTGTAATAATTCCTTTTGAAAGAATTTGCAGAATTACCGATGAAGCCATTCTTCAGAATTTGGCAAGGCTCATAAATTTATGTAAATATCTCTGAAGCTAATGGGTTTTCCGTAAAAATATCAAAGAACTTATTTTGTATTTTGTGAAATTTCTCATAAACAAGTCCATTGGTGAGTGTTTCAAAAACACTTCATTCTTAAGACATTTACCACCTAAAATGCAAGGATAATTTAAGCAATTTGAAAAGCTACAGGAAGGTATTTATTTGTAGCTGATGAAATTTTTATTCAGACAATTTAGTAGAGTACGCAATTTTTTTTCTGGGACCTTTCAATCCCCCCATATTCACGAGATAAACTGCAACCACGCAATGCAATTGAGAAAAACGTCAGGAAAGTCCCATTGGCAATTCTGTACATTTTGCACAGAATTATTATTTTTTAAACATTCGTTGTTAATAAAGGAATAATTGAAACTCTTTAAACTTTCGGAAGTATCTTTTTTTAGGCATGAAATCAATTCCTGGTAAAATTCTGAATATTTACTGAATATAAACTTGTTACGATTCCGAACAAACGATTTTTATGACGGAAAATTGATTGTTCATAAATTATTTATAAAAAATGATCGTAATTTTCAAAAATTACAATTCTTCAATTATTTCATCAATCTTTCTCCAAAATACACGTTCTAATTTTTTGTTCCGATTTTTCAAATGTTTTCTGACGGTTCAATATCGAGATTCAAATTCAGACCTGCAAAGTTTAAATAAAAAAGTCACTCTAAAATGTCCGGAGACTTAGGGGCAAATGGGGCTCAAATGAAAGCTCCGATGTTCGACTACAAAAGTAAAAAAGCCTTTTACTTCAATATTAAAAGCATTTCCGATTATCCAAATAATCGTCAATCTTCCTAATTCAATTGCAGATTAATGAATAATTCAAAATTTGACTATTTAAATTGGTTGATTACTTCAATAATCAAAATTTAAAAGTGATATTAACCAATTGATAGGTTAATAATTTACCAGTAATTATAATTTATTGGTATGGCTATTCCTGCATGATAACTTGATATCCTTAATATTATAATTCAGTAGCGAAGTGGTAAAGCGGTTTAAGTCGACTCATCTCCCAGTTGGGTTTTTGAGGAATATTTCGGAATCTAAGAGAGATAGCGAAATTTTCGTAATTATATTTGTTGTAGCTCTCAATCGGCACTACAAAAAAGGTTATACCAAAAAATTCTCTATCTCCCTTAGATTCCGAGATATTCATTGTAAACGGGTCAATAGTCAAAATTGACTTGTACCGTTTTACCACTTCGCTGCTGAATTCTTTTCAAACCCCTCTCCCTTCACAAATTCACGACTGAACATAAAACAAGTGTACACCCGGTGTGTCTGGTCTAGTGATTCTTCTCCGGATAAAGTGACAACAAAAACACGTGATTTGAACGGATGAGTTAAACGACCTCGAGATATCAAGTTATTGCAGAAACGAAGAAATAAATCCCAAGGTGAAAACGTGAAGAGGATCTTAACGTTATGCCGTGAATTGTGGATTGGATTTTTACGGTTTATTATAAAGTTTCATGAGCTAGTCTAGAGTTTCAGTTCCTCTTCGCCACGTGCTTGTCATGCTATCACGGAAATTCTTCTTCTCAACTCCGGAAATCTCGTTTCCGCACAGAAACTCAGTTATTTCAAGCACTGGGCGTTTTTTTAATCCTTTATTTTGCCTTTTAATTTAAATGGAATTTCGAGCTGACGAGGGTAGCCTTGATTCTTGCCCCAAATTCCATCAAGGGATTTATTAAGTTGAATTGTCGCGTGAACTGACGGAAATTCGTTAGTATTCACAGTGTTTTCGTATGTAATATCACAAGAGCTTCAAAATTATCAGGTATTTCCCGGTTGGTTCGTTGCAAACAACTTTTATCAGCTCGGGAAAGTTTAATTTCCCAATTCTAATTTCCCAATGAAAAAAATTAATAAGTAAATGTTAATTGAAAAAAAAATTTTTGTTTGAATTGCGTCAAACAGGCGTTTTTCGACTGTTTCATTTTGCTCCACTCTCCCTTACTCGTACTGTTTTGTAGGCTTCGACGGGCGTCTGCCTGAAGCCTTAAATAAATGAATAGATTCGTTAAAGAATTACGAGGGCGAAGCACGAGTAATTTCTCCTGAAAAACTTTACGAGTTCGTTTGTATGCAGGGAACCTTGAGGGAAATATCTGATTAATTTTGAAGCTCGAGTGGTACTCGGAAGAGAATTTTCCCATCCAAATTTCGGCCAAGAGAATTGCACTATGAGACAAAATCTATCGGTCAGTTCCAACGAGGGGTTCACTCGAACAGGAAATCTTTTGTTTTTCATATATGAAAAATTACCAGTGAAATTATAAAAAATTATCAGTTGAATACCATGTTGACTATATAAAGTACAGGATCTATGCGCGCGCTCTCGCGCCCGCTGATGTATTCATTTGTTGAAATGAAGAAATGGAATTCATTGAATTTCATTTTCTCATGAATACCTTATAAATATTGATAATGAATCAAAGAGAATTCGACTAATGATTGAAGTGAATAGCGAAGTAGAGTAAAAGAATCTATAATTTTTCATTTTCAATTAATTATCTTCAATTTTTTAAAGTAATCGGTCTTCATAAAAGGACAGAATTTATTAATTTCACCGATGATATATATACATGTGAAATATATAGGGGAGAGTGGGGTAAAATGGACACTTTAGACTTTTGTTTTAATTACTCATAACTCAGAAACAAATTTATCAATTGAGCTTAGGTTAGGCTCATCATAAAGGGAAAGAACTGTTCTTTGCAATGAAATAAAAATTATTGAATTTTATCAACATTTCGACCCGTTATTAACATTTGAAAAAAAAGTCAAACGTGTCCATTTTACCCCAACCTCCCCTATATTATATATATATGACGTGAAAAAAAAAATTACCACTGAAAAATTTGAAAATGCCGCGTGTTTTTTTTTGTGAATAACTTCGTGTCACATATTGACCAATCAGAATTAAGGATTAGCGGTCAGGCAGTTTCGAGATATTTCGATATAAAACAATTTCACGTTTCTTTCATCTTTAGTAAAATAGGAACATTCGAATAGGGCAATTCTATTGGCTGAAATTTGGATGGGAGAAATTCTTATTAAGGGGAGACTACTATGAGTTTTAAATTCGTGGGTTATTGGAGTGAGACTTTTCATACGTTGAAGATTGATTACATAGATCTGAAAACGAATAATGAGTGCAAAAAAAAATTTTTTTATTGTTCGTTTTCCCGAAAACGATTAAAATGCTAAGAACAGTCCAGGGCCTCCAATTTTTGAGCTACAAAAGATTTTATTTTCAAAATTTTCGGAAAAATGTGTGGAACAACAATTACGAGCCAGTTTTTTGGAATTCAACTCCTACACAGCTGATTTCGTTTTTTTTTTCATATAAAAAAATCCACTATTTGTGTAAAAAAATACAAAAAAAGCAAATTTAGCCATGTAAGAGGCGACTTAAAAAAAAATAGCTTGTAATTGTTATTTCCCATATTTTTCCGAAAATTTTGAAAGAAAAAAAATCCTCCGTTAGCTCAAAAATTGGAGGCCCTGAACTGTTTTCGGCACTTTAAGCGTTTTCGGGCAAACGAACAATAAAAAAAATTTTTTTTGCACTAATTATTCGTTTTCAGATCTATATAATCGATCTTCTACATATGAAACGTCTCACTCCAATAACCCACGACTTTTAAAACTCACAGTAGTCTCCCCTTAAAAATGTTAAAACAATAGCTTATGTCGCAGAATTTAAATCTATTAACTTTTTTCTATGAAATATCTGTTTAACAAGAACGCAGAAAGGATGAGAATTTTCAATAGAATTTTTTGATAAGTTAAAAGATCGAATTGGTAATATACAAATACAAACATCTGAATTAAGCAAATGAAAACGAAAACTTCCATGATTTCCCTGATTAAAATCATCACTAAGAAAAATTAACGTGTTTCAAAGTGAAAAGTTTCTCAAGATTCTTTATCGATGCAGATGAATACGTTGGAGAGGATTAAATGACAATATTTACGCAATAAAACAGTTAATTGTCATGTGATGCACATGTCATATTTATTTTTACATTAGTTTGCAATTATGCGGAGGGGGATTTTATGGAGTTTGTCCTTGAATTTGTGATTGTGAAGCGTCAGTGAAATGAAACGTTTGCACTTCCGTTTTTACTTGTTGGCAGGGGGGTTTTGTCGCACCCAGGCAATTTTAAATAGTTATGCTTTCACTGCACCGAGGAAATGACAGTTTTTTTATCGAGTGAATTGTTCTATTTCATTGAACTATGGATTTTGTCGGTAACCGAGTGTTTAGCAATTTCGTGTGGATGGTTTTCTAGACATGTTTAAAACTACGGGTTTTGGGTGAAAATGTCAGAGGATTTTTTTTCGGGTTTTTATGAAATTCTTCACAAAAATTGTGAATAACATGGGATTAAATTCGACGAACCTTTCATTTTGAAGATATTTGTGAAGTAATAATTGAATTTGATCTGTACATTTCCATAAATTTGGTCATAATTATTTCTTTAATAATTATAAAACTAAACTAACCAAATTTAGTATATACAGCTTCATTCTTAAGACATTTACCACCTAAAATGCAAGGATAATTTAAGCAATTTGAAAAGCTACAAGAAAGTATTTATTTGTAGCTGATGAAATTTTTATTCAGACAATTTAGTAGAGTACACAATTTTTTTTCTGGGACCTTTCCGTCCCCCCATATTCACAAGATAAACTGCAACCACGCAATGGAATTGAGAAAAACGTCAGGAAAGTCCCATTTGCAATTCTGTACATTTTATTATTTTTTATTCAGAATTATTATTTTTTAAACATTCTATGTTAATAAAGAAATAATTGAAACTCTTTAAACTTTAGGAAGTATCTTTTTTTAGGCATGAAATCAATTTCTGGTAAACTTCTGAATATTTACTGAATATAAGCTTGTTACGATTAAACAAGAATCTGAACAATGACAAACACATTGTCAATGACAATTCAAGAATCTTTTATGTTCTGAGCACCCTACACTCAGAAAGACAAAAAAGTCGATGCTGAGGATTTCCATGTCAATTTTTTTCTGAAATGATGGCGATAAGACAAAAATTTTGAAAAAGAATAATTGAAAAATATAAATAATTGAACTTTCAATCAATTGAAACTTCAGCGTAATTTGGTCCTGAATTTTCTGTTTTCATTGAAAATTCAATTGAGTCTGGAATTTTTCGTATTTCTGGTGCTCAAAAATTCAGAATTTCATCAAATTTTCAATAAAATTGGCAATTCTATAACTATTCGAGAATTATTACTAAACTACTATTGAAATTTTAATTTTTTTCAACAGTGTACGGAAAAAATCTCGTAATAAATTCTCCGGAACCTCTTTATTTCGAAGTTATTACCAGAATCACGCGCTCATTATTATTATTCCTGTTTTTTAAATGAATTTTCCAATTCTAATTTGAAAAATGTAGTACTCATTCAAGAAAGTTGATGCGTATCCATTTGCATTGAAAATTACTACATACCTTCCACTCATCTATTGCGGACATTTGTAGAATATGCAATGGCTAATTATGAATATTTGTTTAACGGGAAAGGATAATTATTCGTGCTGGAGTTGATTGGTTCACTGAAAAAAAGTACAGTGAACTTATGCAATGATGCAGATTTAGTGGCTAGATGGGTCAGCACCTGACCCATGAATTCACCGAACAAGACAGAAGACGAGTATTTATAGACAACTCGCGTTTGTCTCCTCGCAATTATACCGTTAGAACCGGAAACACTCGATACCTCTGTCGAGTCATAGAATTTTACAGCAAAGAGCCTAGCTCTCGAAATTGTTGACAGTAGAATTTTTCTGTTGATTTGTGGTCTTTTCGGAGGTAATTTGTGGCATCATTTCTATGAAAATTGTAGACACTCGAACAGAGAATTAGATATACCAAAACAATTCGATCTTTCTCATCTTTCTGTCGATGACGATGTCTAGATGATTTCAGACAAAAATATTAAAAGAACTATACACAGAGAAAGGACGTATTTCAACAATTATTTTTTCATTTCTCGTCAAAAACGATCGGACACACATTTATATTCGGAAATGTTTGACATCTGAATATTTCATCGTTTTTCGCTTTTAGCTTTTTTTTTAATGTTCATAGCACTTCAAAGAATAAAGTTAAGCGTCCGTTTTACTTTATTCGCAATAGATTATGAATTAATGAATTTTGAATTCCATAAATTTTACTCTACTCTAGAGACGCGAAAAATTTATTGAATTCAAAATTTATTTATTCATGATTTACTGCGAATAAAATAGAGCGGATGCTTAACTTTATTGTTTGGAGTGTAACGAACATTTAAAAAAAACTAAAATCGTATAAAAACTACGGCGCAAGGAGAATTTCACGCATGAAAAAATTCAATAGAAAACCTAATAAATTTTAATAAAATAAATAAAACTAATAAAACTACAGGAATTCCATGGGTTTTCTATAGGATTGAAAAATTCTATTCGTTTTTTGCGCGGATTCTACTGGATATTCGATAAGAAAAAGCCAATAGATTTCGAATTTCTGTTTGAATTTTTCTCTTGAGATGTTGTCTATAAGAATGCTTGGGCATCAATTTTCCAAGTTTTTTCCACTCGGATTCTGAAATGCAAAATAAAACAAAATCCAGCGGAAAAAAATTGGAAAATTTGTGTTTAATAATTTTAATGGAAAAAATCAAGAGAAAAATTCGAACAGAAATTCGAAATGTATTGACTTTTTCGTATCGAATATCTAATAGAATCAGCGCAAAAAACAAATAGAATTTTTCAATAGAATTCCAATAGGAATCCTATAAAAATCCCATAGAATTCCTATAAAATTTTCTAGCGAATTCGCTAGGTTTTTTATTGAATTTTTTCATGCGTGTTTGCAATGAAAAACGTTGAAATATTCAGATCTCAAACCTTTCCGAATATAAATACATAATCAAGTACTAGAAGTCAAAAGTGTCACGGAAATTTCTCAGGCGCTTAAGTATTCGATCCGTATCGATTCCACACTCACACCAGTAATTTTTTCGAGGAAAGAGAGTTAAATGAGCCGGAGAAAAAAAAATATTGGTCGATGAAAAATGGGGCACATGACGAATAAACCTGGTTCCGGAGGTTGAGGCGTCGAAACGACACTCAACGACTGCGTTCGAAAATGTTCTTGAGTAAACATGCGCATCGAAATGAATACGCAATGGCGTGCAAGTTGGAATCATTTCCGTTTGATAAATCGCTGCCAATATTATGCTGTGTAATTTCGCAGACAATTTTCTTCCATCGATTTGTTGAAATGTCGATGTAATGAATAATTTCATCACCTCATTATGCAGAAGGTAAACTTCGCAAATTCGTATTGATAATAGGAGCAATCATTTTCCTGATTTTTTTATGCTTCCAATTTTTGGAGAAATTTCTCTTCATAATTTTGCAAATGCCTCGGGGATTGGCAGTCTTAGATTAGAAGCTTTAGACTTTTTTGTGGATATATCGTTCTCATTTAACTCGGTAGTTCCTCAATTTCTTTAGAAACCCAGAGAATTTGCTAGAATTATCTAGATAACCGGAGACTTCTCTCGAACTTTTTGAAAAATTGAAGCATTTTTTAGAATTTCCTAGAAACCGGAGAATTTTCTCGACTTTTTTAGAAAATTGAAGTGTCTTAGAATTTTTGAGAAAAGCGGGGAATTTTCTAAAAAATTTTAGAAAACCGCAGAATTTTTGCGAATTTTCTAGAAAACCGAACATACGTAGGGTAAACTGCGCAGTAGATGGATGCATAAGAAAAGCGCCCAGTAGATGAACGTTTGCTTTTTTAGTAATTGAAAAAAAGATTAATCGAAAAAAAATCGCCATTCAGGGGTTAAGGGTGGCAAGTGAATTTGGCGATGACCTTGAAAATTGACATTCACCAACAAAGTTATAATTTGTTAAATTAATAGTATTAGACAGATGGTGAACATCGGTGACAATTTTAAAATTTTCGAACTTATGGATATCGAGAAATTAAATAAACAAAATCAGTCTTATACACGGCGTCTTATGGAGTTTTGATTAAATTGAACGTTTCAACCCCCTAGGAATTCAAGAAAAATTTGAAAAAATTTGAAGATATGGGGAATGATGTGTTCAATGTGATGGCGACAAAAAACAATGGGGTACCGGGGTGAATAAGAGAGATATTTCAACCCGCCGTACCCATTTGATCCCATGCTTTCTCGAGGTTCGTCACGCGAAATAGAGGATTTTCCGCATTTATTTTCTCGATGTCTAGTTCCGGTTGCGGGTTTGAAATTTCGTCGGATGGATGAATACATATTTCTCCAATGATGGAGGGAAAGAAAAAATTTTTTTTGAATCTTTTTTCAAATTCACTTGGCACCCTTAAGAATCACAACAGTTGATGATAATTCAAAGCAGCAATCCAACATTTTTTTGCGTAATTTCCTATCCAAAAGTAGCTCGTCCATCTATACGACAGTGTCCATCTACTGGGTAGCGTACCCTACACACACTTTTTGAAAACATCACATCTCCACGGTTCATGACATTCTGCATAATTTCGTTATCAATTATAATTTTTGAGGGCTCAACTCCACGTATGAAAAAATTCAATAGAAAACCTAGCCAATTCGCTAGAAAATTCTATTGGAATTCTATAGGAATTCTGTGGATTTTCTATACGATTTCTATTGGAATTCTATTGACAAATTCTATTTGTTTTTTTGCGCTGATTCTATTGGATATTCGATGAGAAAAAGTCAATAGATTTCGAATTTCTGTTTTAATTTTTCTCTTGATATTTTTCCTATAAGAATGCTTGGGAATCAATTTTCTAAGTTTTTTCCACTCGGATTCTGCAATGCAAAACAAAACAAAATCCAGCAGAAAAAACTTGGAAAATTTGTATCCAATAATTCTAATAGAAGAAATCTAAGAGAAAAATTCAAACAGAAATTCGAATTCTATTGACTTTTTCTTATCAAATATCCAATAGAATCAACAAAAAAAAAACAAATAGAATTTTTCAACAAAATTCCAATAGAAATGCTGTAGAAACCTCATAGAATTCCTATAGAATTCAAATAGAATTTTCTAGCGAATTCGCTAGGTTTTCTATAGAAGTTTTTCATGCGTGTCTATATTATCTTAAGGCCAGGGTGGATTATTTTTCGAACATCTTCTTGGTTTTTTCTTATTCTGATAATCTAAAATGATCTCCAATTGTTATTCAGTTTTATATAGCCCTGGATTCTCCAAAAATTATGATTGTACAATCAAAAAAACGTTGAAAAAGAGCAGAACGTTTTCAAAGAGCGTTTTTGAATAATATTGGGAAATAAATCCAATAGGGAGGAAATTGCAAATTAATAATTTGATGTATCTAATGGCTGTTAGGTCGTCATTTGTCGCAGCAGTCAATGGCTGCCAGATCGTTAATTACCATGATAAATTATCCATTCACTATTTCCTCTCTATCGACCTTATTTCTTAATCTTTATTAAAAACGCTCTTTGAAAATGTTCAGTTTTTTTCTCTACTTTTTTTATTGTACAATCATAATTGTTAGGGACTCCTAACGTGGTGCACATCCAATGGAAATTGTGATATTTTTTACATTATGAAGATGGAAAAACAATCGAGATGACGTTCGAAAGATAATTCAACCGGGCCTCAAACCGTTTTACCACTTCGCTACTGAAATCTTCCATTCGGAAGCCGAAACGAGTTAAAAACGATAGAACAACAATGATTTTTGCTTTAAAAAACACAGGGTTTGAACGGTGATTTGGGCGCCCGGGAGGTGCTGATTGGCGAACTTCGCGAGGCGGCTGAGCCCCTGCGGGAGAGCTGCGCTCCGGAGGTCGGCGAAAGGGTAGACGCTGCGGTGAATGAAGCCATTCAAGCTTGGGAAGATACCAGGGCTGAACTTAATGCCCTCTGCACAAAGTATCAACGCGCCGTGAGACTCTGGGAGCAATATAGGGAGGCCAGTGCTGCTGTAAAATCTTTTGTGGACACGCAAATGGGAAGTGTCACCAATTTACCACCAGAAGAGGCACGCAAACAAGTCAAGGTAAATATAAATGATGATTCGATTGGGATAATTCCTCTGAGAATATTTGCCGGAGGAAAATATTTTTTGGGGATTGAAATGAATTTTTTTTAGCTTTTCGTTTCCCTGTTCTCTTCACTTTGCACGCGCTTATTATAACTTTGTTTATGTTCAACGGATTCGTGAGCTGGGGTGAGTCATTGATGGATTTGGTTGGTATGAAAGGAAAACTGGAGGATATTTCAATCACTGACCATTCATACTTTGAATGAATAGTCGAAGTTATCTCGAGTGTAACCGCTATTATTTGTTTTCTTATCTCTGAGTGATAAAAAATGGCTGTTTTCATCTTTCTTCAGAGGTTTCTGTCGAGATATTGCAATCTGCAGTTGTGAAAATATCAAAGGAGATGAATAAGAGTGAAGTCGGAGACTGAGTTGACAATGAGTCAACTAAAATATGGAAGCATTGATAATGAGGAGATTAGCTGAGAAGGGGAGCGGTTCAGGACAAAAGTCATAGAGACTTTCCTTGTGATAAGGTTTAGCTATGGGAAAGGTCTTTTGACGCTTTTTTTACTGGAATTAACGATGATTTGGATGATTGAACTAGTGCAGGATACACACGCATGAACAAATTCATTTGAAAACCTAGCGAATTCGCTAGAACATTGGATTTGGAATTCTATAGGAATTCCATGGGGCTTCCATAGGGGAGAGTGGGGCAAAATGAAACACAGGGGCAAAATGAAACAGTCAAAAAAACAACTGTTTGACGTAATTCAAGAAAAAAAAAATTTCATTAAATTTTTTTTTATTAGCTTTTTTTTATTCTTGGTAGTAGTGGTGAGCATAATGATTTTCCATTCAGTAGAATGGGAAATTATTGAGAAGTTTTGACGGGCGAAGATTTTGTCAATGGATTAATTGAAAAGAAAATTAAACAGCAAAATCCAGAGCAAGGCCCAAGGGGAGACCCAGAGGGGGAAAAAGGAAAATGTGATGGTGAATTTCAATCGAATAATCCATTGGCAAAATCTTCGCCCATTAAACCTTCTCAATAATTTTTTATTCTACTGAATGGAAAATTATTATTCTCATCAGTACTCCCGAGAATAGAAAAAAGTCGACAAAAAAAATATTTGATATAAAAAATTTTTTTGCGTGATTTGAGTCAAACAGTCATTTTTTTGACTGTTTCTTTTTGCCCCATTGTTTTATTTTACCGCGCTGTTTCATTTTGCCCCACTCTCCCCTAGGATTTCTATTAGAATTCTATTGAAAAATTCTACTCGTTTTTGCGCAAATTCTATTGTATATTTGATAGGAAGAAATCAATATATTTTGAATTTCTGTTCGAATTTTTCTCTTGGGATTGTTTCTATCAGAATTACTGGGCACAAATTATCCGAGTTTTTTCCGCTGGATTTTGCTTTGTTATGCATTACAGAATCCGAGTGGAAAAAAACTTGGAAAATTGATGCCCAAACATTCTTATAGAAAAAATCTCAAGAGAAAAATTCAAACAGAAATTCGAAATCCATTGACTTTTTCGAATCAAATATCCAATAGCATCAGCGTAAAAAACAAATATAATTGTAATAGAATTTTCTAGCGAATTCGCTAGGTTTTCGATTGAATTTTTTTATAAGTGCAAATGTTGAAAATTATCCTGCAAGGATGAAAATTCTGGTGCAAGGGGCATTTCAAAGCCAAAAAGACGAAAAACCATGTCGTTTCTTCACGCACGGGGCAAAATGGGTTGAGTCCACAATTTTTCTGATTTTTTAGGTACCCGATGATATGTCAAGAATCGCTCGATGGCTATTTTCATTAATCGAACACATTCAATTTTCGTCTCAAAATTGAATGTTGCAAATTTTAAAAAAAAACCAAAAACATTGATAACTGAGGGAGTTATGATTTTTGACAGCCGTTTTTAGTTTTCATGTGACTGAATTAAAAAAAATGACAATAGATAATCCTATTTTCCCTCGGAAATTTCCTGACTGAAAAAAAGAAATTTTTCAAAATTTTTAATCGGAATTTTTACCATGAATAATAAAAAAAGCTCATTATATTTTACTGAAAAGAATTATTATTATTTCAAATAATTGATTTTTCAGTTTTATAATTATTACATTTCATTATTATTACTATTATTATTATTCTTATTAATATTATCATTACAGGTATATATGTATACTACCATGTATAGGGGCGGGTGGGGTAAACCGGACAATTTTGACTTTTTTTAAAATATCCACGACGAGTTGAATTGTTCATGAAATGGAATAATTTTATTTTTCAGTTGAAAAACAATGATTCCTCTTTGTGATGAGCTTAGACTGAGCTCGATTTTTAAATCTGTTTCTGCACTGGGAAAAAAAATTACTTTTGCCAAGGAATCATTTTTTTGGGAGAAGAATTTATTTTTTTAGGAGCTTATTTCTCTAGGCCAGTCATTCCCAGGTGGTCCATGTACATCTCCAAATAATACAATTATGTGGAATAATGAGATGATTATGCTACATATGACCTTAAATGAACACGCTTCATTATTTTTCAATTTTGTCAAATTCGAGATTTTCTAACGTATAATAATTTGGAATAATTTTGAAGGTTAATAATTGTCAATGGAGTTCATTCAAGGTCATATGTAATATAATCATTCCATAATTCAACATAATTATAATATTTAGAGGTGGACTTGGACTCCTTGATAATGACTGGCCTGGAGATATACGCTCTTAAAAGAATAAATTCTTCTCCCAAGAAAATGATTCCTTGGCAAAAGTAATTTTTTTTCTCAGTCTGCGCTATGAATATTTTTAAAAAAGTCAAAAGTGCCCATTTTACCCTACCCTCCCCTGCATGTATACGTAATAAAAAATAAAAAATAAATGAGTTTTAATGGTGCGCAATGTGACGGCCGCACGACCCGTCAAACCCAACACTGCTAAAACCCCCGAAACCTCCGAGATGCGTCAGATGGATCACGAACTCGCGCCCTCCCCCTATTCAACTCCACGTGGGGATTGCAGGAGTCAGCGACTCCGTGCTGGCACCGGTGGTGGGACTCACCCCCTCGCCTGTGCCACAGTTTCAACGAGGGTGCGGCGTTACTTCACTCGTCCAAGCACCGAAACCTCCCCTCTCCCGTCTCCTTTATCTCTTTATCTCACTCGCTGACGCAGAAAACGTCGAGGGGGGACTCATCGATCCCTCGCTCCCAGACGCCAGTCGACGGTCCACGGCCATACGCGCAGCATTCATTCACTTCCAAGTGCTTATATATTTTTATGTCTGAAAATAGTTTCGAAATTTTCCGGAAAAAAATTGCCACCGGTGAACAGAATCCCACGACCTAATTGGTGATTAATTAGCAATCGCAGTGGTGGGGGTGGGTTTTTAGGGGATGATTTTAGGGGATTAGTGATTGAAAAAAAATTATGAAATGCAGAGAAGTCATTGGATTTTTTTTTATTAATTCTGATGATTCAGAGGAATTATTGAGGAAATTGATCGAGTGAATGGATCAATTAGTCATGAATAGTTCATTTGTAAGCACGTGTCAGTTGTGAAATGTACAGTGACCAACTGAGTCGGCGTGAGTCCGGTGTTTTTGGAACATGTGCGTAATAGCTGGGAGATTGAGACGGTCAAACTCACCGGCAAAGTACAGATTCTTCAAGTGCTTGATCTATTTAAATTGTTTGGATAATAATTTGTGAGGGATATCTGTCAGTTGCGACGATGTGTACACCAGAGGAATTGAAGGTAGTGAATTTATTGCGTCGTCTTAATTTACTCGAAAAGATTTTAACGCTGATTTCGATGGAGATTTTGTTTTCTTTCACGTTTGGAGGCCGGTGGGGATTTATTTATAAGTAAAAATAGTCGGGAATTATTTGGGTCAGACTTGAGGTATGTTTTCCACTGGAATCGACCGCTAAATTGTCCGATTGCCAAAAAAAATATGTTTAAAATACTTGGAGGGAGGATTTTTTGCGATTTCTTGCGGGTTCTGAAGCCGATAAACCTCGTAATCTTATTAAAACGCGCGGTCTTGGGTTCAGGAAGATAATGTTGGATTTGTATGGTTTAGGGGGAGTTCGAGATATATGGGGAGAGAAATTGATTCACTTATTATTTACGCTTGTGTCAAATATTGAATTATCTCCAAGATAACACACACGAAAAAATTTAATAGAAAAACGTGGCGAATTCTCTAAACAATTGTATTTAACTTTCTATTAGTAAACATACGTGAGAATTTAACAAATTGGTTCAGTATTTATTTTATTCGAAATAATTCTCATTTAAACTGTTCATTCTTTCAAAAACGGAGTATAATAATGTTGTAAACACTAGGGGAGCATGGGGCAAAATGAAACACGGGGCAAAATGAAACAGTGGGAAAATCTCGTCATCTAAAGGAGATAGGACATTTTTGAAAAGGACCTTTTTTGTAGCTTGTAAAATTCTCTACAAAAAAGGTTTTCATGAAAATCCTCCTATCTCCCTTAGATCACAAGATTTTCTTGCTGTTTCATTTTGCCCCACCGTCCCCTACATATTGTATTGATTGTGTATGTTTTTAGAGCTGTAAAGCTTTACTTGAAATTTATATAAATTTGAATATGTTAACTTATAATTAAATTCCTTTCTCTATTATCAAATTATTATTAAATTATTATTATTATTATCTTTATTATTATTATTATTATTATTATTATTATTATTATTATTATTATTATTATTATTAAATTTCTCCCCTTAAGAGCGAGCTGGTAATCCGAACATTGTGGGTTCAATTTCTCAACATCAATTTCTCTACTTTTTTCACGGACTTCGTTTCTTATTAGAAAATTCATGCAAAAAACTTTGAATCTTCCATCTGTATTCCTATAGCTATTTATGGTTTTCAAGTGTTTCATATAGATCAAAACATTTACATACAGATAAAAAAAAATGTAAGCATTATACTAAAAAATTACATTCAATTAAAAATGTTGAAAAAGTTAAATGATAAAATGATAGATAGATAAATAGATCTAGTCTGAACTGAATAAGTTGTCGAGAACATCAGAAATCTATTGATTGTTTTCCACACAATTTTCTCTTGAAGAATACCCGCAGAAAAAAGGAATTTAAATAGAATCAAAAGCAAGGATAATTTTCAATGAAAATCCAATAGAAATTTACTACAATGTTTCAGCGAATGTGGTAGATTTGCTTGTAGAATATTTTTGCATGTTTACGAATGTTAAAAAGGATTTTAACGAAAACACACGAATCGACTTCTCCTAATATAAAACAGGAGTATTTCAATTTTCTTTTTAAATCACGGGTATCTCAAAATTCATGTGAAAGCTTGTTGTTGACATTAATTCCTAAGTCTCATGGAGCTCGCAAATCATTTTATTTCTCTTCGAATGTGAAGTATTTCATGTTATATGTACTTTTTGATGCATTCACACCATTTATACAGCTGTCAAGAGAAGGAAAATGTGAGATTTCAGACGATTTTTCATATGAATTGTGAGATACCCTAGTCTCAACATGAATTTGGAGATACTCTTGTTTTATGAGGAAACGTCGACATACAAACGTGTCTTCGAAATCGTGTTAGGATGATTCCAGGCAGGGATAGCCAAATTTGTAATATTTTATTACGATTACTTTTGCAGCCCTTAATTAGATAACAGCAGTCTTGAAATTTTTTGAGTACTTAAGGAGAGACTATTATGAGTTTTAAAAGTCGTATGTTATCGGAGTGAGATTTTTCATACGTAGAAGACCGATTATATAGATTTGAAAACGAATAATTAGTGCAAGAAAATTTTTTTTTATTGTTCGTTTGCCCGAAAACGCTTAAAATACTAAAAACAGTCCAGGGCCTCCAATTATTGAGCTACAACAGATTTTTTTTTCAAAATTTTCGGAAAAATGTGTGGAACAACAATTACGAGCCAGTTTTTTGGAATTCGACTCCTAGACAACTGATTTCGGTTTTTTTCATGTAAAAAAATTCACTAGTTGTGTAAAAAAAATACAAAAAAGCAAATTTAGCCATGTAAGAGGCGAATTAAAAAAAATAGCTCGTAATTGTTATTCTACATATTTTTCCATGAATTTTGAAAAAAAAATCCTTCGTAGCTCAAACATTGGAGGCCCTGGACTTTTTTTGGCATTTTAAGCGTTTTCGGGCAAACGAACAATAAAAAAATTTTTTTTTTGCACTAATTATTCGTTTTCAGATCTATATAATCAATCTTCAACGTATGAAAAGTCTCACTCCAATAAGCCATGACTTTCAAAATTCATAGTAGTCTCCCCTTAAGTATCATCAATTCAAATATTCAAATTTTCAACTATTTTATCAGTCAATAATTTGAGGTAGGAAGACTGACAATTACTTGTGTAATCGAAAATCCCCTTTCAAGAAATTTGAATCATTGACTTAGTAGTGAATTTACAGTTTCATATTAACAAATTTGAAATATATCATTATTCGTAAAAAATCAGATTATCAATATTATATTATTTGAAAAATTGAATCAACATATTTTAAACCTTCAATAATGTAAAAGTCAAATCCTTGTAATATTATAAAAATTTAATATTGATGGAGATCCCAGATTCCAGGGGTCATGAAACATCGACAAATCGTGGAAATTGCACTTTTAATTTTCTGAGTAATTACAACAGCTTTCTCGAATAAAAAATTAGAACAATTAATACCCTAATAAACAATTGGGCACCCTGAAAATTTCAAATTTTTCAAAATTTCATGCGGAAGTATTCAAACAGTTTAACATTCAGTGGATGGAATTAGAAAGGAATTAGGAGGGAGAAACGCACACGTTTGGCGATGAATTATACCCCATAGGCAGACGGTACAGAGAAATTCCGTGAGATCTAAAAATAACAACTCCGAAATTCACCATTGAGGCGAAATTATGCCTGTTTATTTCTTTGTTTCCAATTATTTTTTCTTTGCTCGCTAGGTCTGCGAGGAAACCCTCGCTGAGCATAAAGAAAGACTGGCCGAGTTGAGGGGTCTGGTGGCACAAATTGCCTCTGACGTTGGTCTGGATGCTGATGGACCATTGCATTGTGAAGTTGAGGCGCTGGGGAGGAGGCTGGAGGATGTCAGGGAGACACTGTCTACTCTGGCTGACACTGCTGATGCTAGGGCGCTCAATAAGGAACTCGCACGTGGAGATTTGTGCCAGACGAAGAATTTCTTGGATTCCGTCCAACAGGTAACATTCTTGAAATTATGGAACAATTGGGTTGAGAGAGAGAGAGAGAGAATTACACTTATTATTTTGAAAAAATTAATCACAATTATTTTTTTTTACTGAAAAAATGGTCTATATAAATTCCCTTCTTTAATGTAAATATTAATGCTGTAAGAAGGATGGCGGAGCTCAATATGTACCAGAAATTTGAAATGAAAAAATGGCTAGGAGCTGGATAACTCAGGTGGGAGAATACCCGATGCATAATCGAAAGGTCCCGGGTTTAAATCCCGGTCTGGACTATCCATTTTTTTCATTACAAATTTTCTGGTTATTCATATTGAGAATAATCCCGGTCCCCCTCCTACCTCATCCAAATCCCATTCAATTATTTCCTATGACGTCACGAAAATGTGGAACGCTATATAAATTCCCTTCTTTAATATAAAAAAAATCAATTGCAATTATGATTTTTTTTCTTTTTTTTCTTGTTTCCGAAATATAAAAAAAATTAATTGCAATTATGATTTTTTTTTATATCTCGGAAACAAGTGGGTTCAAGAGGAAAATGATTTACACTGAGAGAAATTTCTGCTCTGACAATAAAAATATAATAATTTGGCAATTTTCTCCATTTATAGAATATAAAAAATGTTTGTCTACAATAATTTGTCTCAAACATTTTGTTTTCTTTACAACAATTACTCATCTTATCAAAATAACGTCTGGAAAATTAGGTACTCTAATGGGTACTCTCATAAATGATATGTAATACTTTAATATTTGGATGATATTATTATTCACAAAATTTAATTTATTTTTCAATAATCAATGTGGACGATTATCCTTTACACGAAATTACGCGCTTTTAGGCCCGGTTCCACCAAGCCCTGTTATCCAAATAAATCCCAGGGTCTATTATATCGTAGGGGTCATAATTTTTCAATACTTGACCCGAAGAATAATTTTTTATCTATCCTGTAGCCCCATTTGAATTAACACTGATCCTCTCAAGCTTGAAAAACCTTGCATCACAAGGTTAAATAACCTTGGGATTAAATTTGATTTTTTGTTGCTGGGATAAATTTGAGATACTCTCCCGGGTAAAATAATCCATCGAGCATCCAAATTTACTTTTTTTATCTGACGTTTTCGTTACCCGGAGCTGGTGCACCCGGGCCTTAATATATAAATATTATTTGCAAGTACAATATATAATTTTATCTTTATAGCAACGTAACCAGGACAAAACATTATTCCAATTAATAAACGATACAATTACTCAAAGCTTCAAATGACAAAGAAAAGTAATTGATTGACCGGTCGTCAGAGGTTGAGACGCAAGTGAGCGAGTTATCTCGCGCGAGGTGAGAAATAACTCGTCGAATCACAAGCGACACATTTCGTCAATTTATAATGAGAATGGGTCATGAAATAATTCTTAAACGCAGTGAATTTACTTTTGATTGTCTTTCTTTATTAATATGGCACGAGGAAGAAACGTCTGTACTCTATGAACTGCTCCAGCAGACTAAATACCGGTCACAAAGACCAAAAAGAATATCGTCACTGTGACGTTTTGAGTTTTACCCGGAGGTAAAACTCAGTGAATATTTCTTTCCTTCATACTATTACACTGTCTACTGTGCCTTGCACTTTGCACTATTTTATTCCTATACTGTAATCCGCTGTATGGTCACTTAAACCTCGGCTAACTGGGCGGTGAGCTCACGANGACGTTTTGAGTTTTACCCGGAGGTAAAACTCAGTGAATATTTCTTTCCTTCATACTATTACACTGTCTACTGTGCCTTGCACTTTGCACTATTTTATTCCTATACTGTAATCCGCTGTATGGTCACTTAAACCTCGGCTAACTGGGCGGTGAGCTCACGAGGGATTCGCTCACTCGGAGGGATGTTAGGAAAAGTATGAAGGGATAAGTCCTCAATAACCACTCGCGTATTTAATCGGTAAAAGGATGGTATATTATTCGTTGATTAAAATACACGACTCGGTTTATTTTGGGTTGGTATAACGCGTTGCTAATATGTCTCGACTTGACTTGGGACTTCGACTCGATTTCTTGGCTGAAGGCCTGAGCTAGAGGTCCGCTCGACTCGGCTCCTGATTGTACTCTGGTGCTTCCAGAGTCCTCAAAACTTGGCAAAGCCCCAATTCGCTGAGCTAAGCAGTCTCACGGTTTTCTCCACTAACACTGTCTCGTGTCATCATTGACAGAGACTCAAGCAGTCAAACAGTTCATCGTTCTGAACTAAACTCCTGAAAAACCATGAGACTGCTTACCACGGTGTCCAAATGACACCGTAGGATTGCTGACCAGTGTCTGGATGACAGGAAAGAGAATAGTATTTTCCCGGCCTGTTGTGATGGGGTTTCTTACTCGTGTGGCGTTGGCCTCCGAGCCGTAGGCGAGGACTGGCCAACCACACGAGTAAAAAAAACCCATCGCAACAGCCCAGGAACAATATTTTTCTGTAGTGATTTTCAAGTTTTCGAGTTTGGGAAGTATGTAATACCAATTCCCAGACGAGAAATCGTGAGAAGCAGTACAGAAAATCATATTTCTCGTTCCCACCATCCAGCATTATATTATTATTTTATATAATTACTAACTAAATCGACGTATTGATCGATGCCAATACGTCACATCACTTATCGACAAAGAACTCTCAGTTCTATCTCCCCATAGAGTTATTGTTTATGTTTATATTAACTCTCAGGCACTCTCTACGTCGATTCGTTTTTTGTACGCACAATCTCATCAAATAAGGTCTCAGTAAAGAGCTATATAATCCAATAATTTACTAAATTATTCCAATATTTTCGGGATCGATTGGCGCGGGATATTCGAATAACTTCAACTCATTACAGATAATAATGAGTTGAAATCTTTTATGAAATATGTCGAGGGTAAAGTGTGCTTGGCACAGCTCAATCATCCTTCGTACTGGGTACAAATTCCCTCATACATATATTTTAATTGTAGTTTCGAAACAATTTGTTGTGTCAAGGTCGTTGTAAGGGGCTGAGCCCCAAAAATTCAACCCCACCCCACCCCCTGATCCGGCGCCAATTTACACAGGTCACGAAACACCTCAAAGTGGCTTCTCCCTTGAATGAGTATTCGCACCCCCTTCGTATTTACTCCACGTGTTTGCCCACACACCCTGAGAGAAACTTTTCAAGTCGAGTGAGCCACAGTTGTTTCCTCCAGAGTTTCTGAGCCTAGGATTTCAACTCGTACGTACAATTCACTAGTCGATTTTACTGATAAACTCAACGATTAAATTTAAATGCACGTGAAACAATTCAACTTTCGTATGTTCCGGTGAATGTGTATGCATTTCCTGGGTGGGTTAAATCGACGAAACAATTTTCTTACTCCGTCCATGGAACCATCGATCGTAACTCGATCGTGAAGAATTTTGAAATGAGAAAATTGATTTGAAATTTGGATTTTGAAAGCGAAGAAATAAAGGGACATCAGCCGAGTTGATTTTTCCATTCTGTTGAATTATTACATTATATTAATCCGATAAAATTTTTTCATCTCCGATTTTTATTCTTTGCTATTTTTTAATGTATTCTATCAAAATTGTGAGGATAGAAATTGAGTTGATGGGTATTCTTTCATTATTTGAAAAAATATATCAATTTTAAAACTTTCCGGAGACATTGAAAAATCGGAATTTTTATTTTCTTGCGAATCGATCATCATCTCAACAAAAAGTATCAATACTATCCTTATTATTTATCATAAATATCTCTTCATTTGAAAATGAGAAAAACTGCTCCCACAATTTGTATACTACAATGGGAATAGAATCCAATAATTTTAATTTAATCTAACCGCAAAGAAAAATTGGAAAGAAAACAATAAAATAAATTAGTACAATATAATATAATCTAGCGACGGGCGCGAAGCGCCTGTTCGCTATGAACAGTGATTTCAGTAAAAAATATTGAGAAGCTTTTTTTGTTTTTTACATCGCGTTCAAAGATTGACTTGTTTTATGTATTTATTTTGATCACAAAAAAAAACACTTTTTATTGATCTTTAACATAATTCCTCTTCATTCAATGTTGCAACTTGTAAATTGAGGAAAAAATATGTAATAAGAATAAGAATGGATAAAATTAAAGTAATCTAATTGTGACGACGTAAATGAAAATCAAATTTTTTGTCATTTCCTCATCCTCTGATATGAAAAAATCGATTTCTTGTGGCAAGAAATTGTCACTTTACCATGAAATTTTCATGTTCAAGTCATGAACACTTCACCGAAATCTGTCATTGTCTGACACATTATCCGGACTTCTTATCCCAAGAAATTTATCCTCAAGAGATGAGATATTTGGCGCAAGAAATTAGTTTTGTAATATTACGACGACATTTCTCTCAGTGTTCGCTAGTTCAATAGAAATCCATTAGAATTTTTCTGTAAAAGGCGTAAAGCCATACAGTGGGAACAATAAATTCATTCATTCCGCTAGAATTTTCCAACGAATTCGCAAGGTTGTTCTGTTACATTTTCTCATCTCCCCGAGAAATTCCAACTCCCCTCCCGTAATCCCCCCGAATATTCTTTTTTCACAACAAAACCATCAACTTCCAGAGCCTAACGACGATCCCCCAAGGGGAATCAAAAGAGCAACTGAACCTCCTCCGTAAACACCTCCTGGCGTTGACGAAAACCGAGCCCCAGCTTCAATCAATCAAAGACCGCGCCCTGGAGGCCGTAACGCAGGAGCCCTCCGTCGTGGAGGTCCTCCAGCTCTGGCAGCGTGTCTTCCGCGAGACCTTCCAGCAGTACCACCGGCTCTCGGCGCGGCTAGTCCGCTCGGAGGACGTCTCTGCGGCCCTCCGTCTCTGGCAGGAGTACCTCTCCCACGTCCAGGAGTTCCTCTCCAGCGACCCCCCGGGCGACTACAACGGTCTCTCCGAGCACAGAAACCTCTGCGAGGTCCACAAGAACCTCTTGACCGACCAACAGCACCTGATCCTCTCCATCAGAGCGGAGAAGGGTCGAGACCTGTCAGTGGCTGAGCAATTCAACGCTTTGACGAACCTCCACAATGAGACCCTCTCCAAGATCATGGACAGGCACGCCTCAGTGCGGGACAGACTCGACGCCTGGGACAGATACAGAGAGGACCTCAACAATCTCCTCGCCTGGCTGAAGGACATCGAGCGAGAGAAGAGTCGACTCCAACTTCGTTTCATCCACCTGCGACGCCTCGACAAGATCCTCACGAAGATAGAGATCCTCATCGAGAGGCTGCCCACCGGTGAATCCCAGATGGACTCTCTCGTGGAGCAGCAAGAGGCTCTTCTTGCTGACTGCGAGGAGGCCCTGGCTGTCTCCGTCCGCATGGAGCACGCCGCCAACCTCCAGAGGGTCAACAACGTAAGGGCAAGCCTCGAGACCTGGAAGGGCTTCGTCATCAGAATAAGAAATCTCAACGCCAAGCACGTGGACCAGACGTCAGTCATCACCAAGACCCTGACGGAGGTCAGCCAATCGTTGTCATCGGCCTTCCACGCAGCCCCTGGCAGTCTCCTGCAGGCGAGAGAACAGCTGGACTCGCTCAGCCAAATAAGAGTGAAGCTCATTCACGCGTCAACTGATCTCGAGACCCTGGGAGTCACCACGGAGCAGCTGAGGGAGTGCCTCAGTCCGTCTGACATGAAGAGTCTCAATCAACATGTTTCGTTGCTCTGGCAACAGCACGGAGATCTCGAGCACCAGTTGGCCTTGTTGGCTTACAGGCTAGGGGAGAGGGTTGGATTGAGGGGCAAGTGGGAGAAACGGCTGTCGAGGTTTCTCATCTGGCTGACGGACGCTGAGATAAGAATGCACAGCTGTGATTCCGGGCTGGAGGAGCCGGAGGAGGCCTTGAAGAGACTCGAGGGAGAGCTCCACGCGGAGATGGCGTTGAAGCAACGAGAGCTGGACTGGCTGCAGAGGACGGGAGAAGAACTCGTCAAAATGACGGAGTCTGGGGAGAGGGGGAAGCTGAAGGATTCGTTGGACCAAGTTGTCGAACGGTGGGCGAGGCTCATGAGCACTGGAAAGGCGCGGGCGAATAAACTCGTGGACTTGATGCAGACGATGAGCTCGTTGGAGCGGAGGATAGCTGAGATAAGGGCTTGGTTGGGAAGAGTCGAGATGCAGCTGACTGAACCGTTCATCGTTGAGTCCAAGAGCCAGGAGACGATTAACAACAAGTTGAAGGATCATGAGCAGCTGCAGAGGACGATTGAAGCTGAGAGTGGAAACATCGGGGAGGTTTTCAACCTCTGTGAGATCCTTCTGAGCGACTGTGACGCCTGGAAGACGTCGTTCAATACTGAAGCCATCAGATCCGGAATGCAGGGACTTGAGAAGAGGTGGAAGTCGACTTGTGTCAGGTCGGCGGATCGAAAGCGCAAGATCGCAACAGCTTGGAAACTCATTCAGGAGTTGGATAGGATTGAGGTGGAGCAGGAGAGCTGGATCGAGGGAGTGGAGAGGGAGTTGAGCTCGATGGAGGAGTCCTTGGATAAGGTATCCAAGGAGGACTCGGAGCAGACCATGAGCAGGGCTAGGAGGGTCGTCAAGGACGTTGATGCGCACAGGCCTGCCCTTCAGATATTGGAGGGGAGCTACAGCAGATTGGCGAAGGGAGGACTCGAACCGGAGAATCTCAAGAGTCTTACAGCTGGAGTGAGGGTTGTTTTGGAGAGGTGGCATGGACTGAAGCCGAGGGCCAATGCCATTATCAATGCTCTTCAGAGGGAGCAGAAGGCGTATCGAGAGTTCATCACTGCTCATGGATCTGCTGTTGTTGGACTGACGCAGATCGATGTGAGGTTGACTCAGGTTCAGCATCTCATGGGCGATCATTCGATGAACTCGAGGAGGAGACTGGCGCAGGTCGGGGAGATTGAGAGGGAGCTGGACGTTATGAGTGGAACTCTACAGAGGGCTGATCAGCTGGCTCTCAGTGTCATGAGGGACTGCCATTCGGAGGATGTTCATGCTGTGCAGGAGCTCGTTGATGAGTACCAGCTGCTGTGGCAGGATATCAAGAGCAGGGTTGCCAAGTTGAAGGGTGAGCTGGAGGCTAGTGAGAGGAGGGAGGTCGACGAGGCTGTCCAGGTGGAGACTCTCAAGTTTGAGCAGGACTCGGCGGTTCAGGTTGACACGCTGCCCAGGCTCATCAGGATGACGTCGTGCGATGCTTATCTGATGGAGCTGGAAGCCGCTATTGAGGAGTGCAGGGGGGCCATGGAGGCGCTGGAAGATGCGGTGGCGTTGGAGCCTGTGGCTGGACCCGGGTTAGCTGCTGCTGGCAAGAATATTGGCAAGCTCATTGCCAGCTGTCAGTCTGCTGTGGAACTCGCGAGGCATTTGCATGGACTGTTGGTACAGGATGATAAGGTTGATGGGGAGACTGCCAGGGGAAGGGAGGTGGAGGAGTTGGGGACGCGGTATGAGGGACTCCTCAAGAGGGCCAGGGAGAGGGAGCAGCAGATTAGAGATATCAGGTAGGGGACTTTTATTTTTTATATTATTTTATTTTTTATTTCATTCTTTATTTTTTTACTTTTCTCCTTTCAATTTCATGAAGTGGTGGAGAACCAAGTTCATAGAGCTTGTTTTTGAAATATCTTTGGAAGTAATGAGGTTTGCAAAATCGCTGACCATTTCAGAAATCAAAAATGGTTCTCCAGTCATGCACGAAAAAGTTAATAGAATTCGATTTTTTATATACAATTTATTGTATTGAGAATAAGTTCACTTATTCTATTGAGATATTTTCTGTAGAATTACCTGGGCTCCAATTTTTTCATTCAAGTTTTTTTTATTTTTTTTTCGTCCTATGTTTTGTCTCGTTTCATTAAGAAAATAAAAGGAAAAAAACTTGGAAAATTGGAGCTGAGGAAATTCTATAGATTCTATATTTTAACAACAAGTTGTATAGAATATTTTCTATTGAATAATTAAGTAGAATCGAGCAAGAACTAATAGAAATCCAATACAATTGTCTAGCGAATTCGCTAGGTTTTTCTATGAAACTTTTTTATACGTGGAGAAATTTAAAATAGAGGCGAGTGGAGTAAAATGGACAGTCTTGATTTTTTTTCAATGTTCACAGCTCAGCAACAAATGTAACAATTGATTTGTGTCTATTCCTGTCGCAAGGGAACTCGATTTTCGATGAAAAATAAAATTATCCGATTAACAAAAGTGTCCATTTTTACTCAAAAATTGTTTTGGGCACGTTTCGTTCTACCACTTCACCATTGAATTGTTTGATGATGAGGTTGCAATTACTGTTCATTAACTCTCATTAATTCTGGGGGGGGGGGGGGGGAGAGGGTAATCGGAGGACGTGCGTGATACTAATCCTTCTTGTTCTGATGTGCTTTGACAGGTCGCCAATTATCGATACTTACACTATGCCATGTGAACAGTGAGTGTTTAACATTATTAACTAATTAAAAATCTCATTCTAATTAATATCTCAAATGTCTCAACCTTTAACATTTCTTGTGAATGGACTGCTTGATTGAGAATTGATTGACTGACCACTGAGAGAAAAACGACAGACGACTCAAACAAGTCTTACTTGTCACGCGTGAAAAAATTCAAAAGAAAAATTCAATAGAACATCTAGCGAATTCGCTGGAAAATTCTATTGAAATTCTATTAAAAAATTCTATTCTGGAGAAAAAGTCAATAGATTTCGAATTTCTGTTAGAATTTTTCTCTTAGATTTTTTTCTATTAGAATTATTGGACACATTTTTTTTACATTGGGCACTGGGATTCTGCAACGCAAAACCAAACAAAATCCAGTTGAAAAAACTTAGAAAATTGATGCCCAAGCATTTTTATAGAAAAAATCTCAAGAGAAAAATTCAAACAGAAATGCGAAATCTATTGACTTCTTTTTTTTCTTATCGAATATCCAATAGAATCAGCACAAGAACCAAATAAAATTTTTCAATAGAATTCCAATAGAATTTTGTGGCTAATTCGCTAGGTTTTCTATTGAATATTTTCATACGTGGTGCCAAGAATCATCATAATCAACAGATTAATTTCTCATCAACAGTGATGGAGGAAGGCTGACATGTCCCCTCTGCAGTCGCCGCAACTGGGCGCAGTTGGATATTGACCTCTGGCGGCTGGAGAAATGGTTGGAGTACGCCGAAGGCACCCAGAGTGAGCAGCACTCGCCCCCAGGTAACATCGAGGAGCTGGAGGACATCATCCAGGATCACAGGGAGTTTCTGCTGGACCTGGACAGCCACAAGAGCATAGTAGTGAGTCTGAACATCGTGGGAACTCACCTGGCGGACCACACGGAGGACGTGGAGAGGGCGCAGGAGCTGAGGGACAGGCTGTCAGTGGCAAACTCCAGGTGGGAGAAGGTCTGCCAGAGTGCAGCCACCTGGCAGGAGGCACTGCAGTCGGCTCTAATGGGCAATCAGCAGTTCCACAGGATTGTGGATGAGCTCGTGTGCTGGCTGGAGAGGACTGAGGCCTCCATTCGTGCATCAGAACCCATTGATTTGACCGAGAACACCAACATCATCAGCTCCAAGTACGAAAAATTCAGGGAATTGAGGAGTGATTTGGAGAGGTGCGAGCCCAGGGTTCTCTCCCTCCAGGAGGCTGCCAATCAATTGCTGGAGGAGCATGTGGACACCAGGAGTCGACTTCAGGAGCTCAGGCTCAGGCTGCAGTCGCTGAGGAGGCTCACGGGAATTTATGCTTTGAAACTGGGCGCTGCCTTGGGACTCGATCCCAAGGAGGTGGGACTCGCTGCTACCACTTCGTCACTTGCTGCCCTCTCTCAAGATGTGAGTCAATGGTTCTATTGGGAGTTTTAGGCGTACGGTGGATAGGTTTAGATATTGGAGTATTTTAAGGTGCATTTAGGTAGTCACGCACTTTTTCAAGGCCACGATGTTGGATTTTTTGTGGGGAAATCCAGGTTGTTTGGTGATTATTCAGTTTTTGAAGGTTTTTTTTTCTTTGAAGTGTGGGGATTTTTTTATTGAGTTTCGCGTGGAGAAAGTCATTGTTTCAGAATGAAATAGTCAATTCTGAGGAAGAATGAGAAATTTAACGGTGGAAAATATGTTTAATTCCTCGTCTTGAACTGCAGGAATCCAATTATTTTGGATATTCTGGGTATTTTCATTCAGAACTTCATTTTCTTCCAATTTTAAATATTTTTGAACAGTAGAAAATTAGAAAATGAAGTTCAGTTTTGGAATTTTAGTGAGAATTTTTTGGCAAATTTTCAGAGCTTTTAAAGTTTTTGAATTTGGTACTTGGATTTCCTCAATGCCTCAGAATTCGTAGTATTAATTACTTGTATTTAAGTAGCCAAACACCTCACATTGCACAGTACCTTATAGTTTGTGTTTTTTCTTTGACTCGATTACAGCTGCTCGATGGAGCTTCAACGTCCTCTGGCCAGCCCCTCGACGCTTCATCAATTGAGTATGTTTTTTTTCTTTCCTCTCTCCACATGTAACCACTAAAAATACAATTTATCCCCTTTCAATGGATTTCGTTCAAGTCGAAATTGCAGCTTTCGATAATTTTCCATTCACCTCATAGACGTTACAGGGGAGACACTACTATGAGTTTTAAAAGTCGTGGGATATTGGAGTAAGATTTCTCATGCATTGAAGATCGATCATATATGTCTAAAAATGAATAATTAGTGCAAAAAAATTAATTGTTTACTGTTCGTTTGCTTTGCAGACGCTTCAAATGTTAAAAATAGTTCAGGACCTCCAATTTTTGAGTTACTATTTTTTGAAAATTCTTGAAAAAATTGTACAATAACAATTACGAATTAGTTTTTTGAAATTTGGCCTCTACATAGCTAATTTCGGTTTGATTAATATAACAATTTGCATTATGCAATTATCGCAAAAGAGAACAACATTATATGAAAATCACTGATATTCGAATAATAAAAATACTTGAGGCCCGGGTGGATTCGATAATCAGAAATGATCTGCAATTGCTATTCAGTTTTAAATAGCCCTGGAGTCTCCAAAAATTATGATTGTATAATCAAAAAAACGTTGAAAAATAGCTGAACATTTTCAAAGAGCGTTTTTTAATAATATTGGGAAATAAACCCAGTAGGGAGGAAATTGCAAATTAATAATTTGATGTATCTAATGGCTGTCAGATCGTTAGTTACCATGATGAATTATCCGTTCACTATTTTTTCTCTATCGGCCTTATTTCTTAATCTTTATTAAAAACGCTCTTTGAAAATGTTCAGTTTCAATCATAATTTTTAGGGATTCCTGTGTAATGTGAAATCCAATGAAAATTGCAATATATTTTACATTATCAAGATGGAAAAACAATCGAGATAATGTTCAAAAGATAATTCACCCGGGCCTTAATAAAAAAAATTAAGTAATGAAACAATAAAAAAAGTTGAAAAAAAAAATTCACTCTCCCCTATTCTTCAGCCAATTTTCGTATTTCATAATTTCATCAAATAAAAAAATTCATGCAAACCAATCACAAACTCTGCTGCCAAACTACGACTTGCCCTATTTTACCCCATCTCTATTACATAAATCCCTTCAAATCAGAAATGATAAACGCAATAATTTTGTTTCAGTGGTGACGAACGAGATCGTACGGTATTGGTTCGTGGATACCGTTTCTTAGGCCGTGTATTAAGGGCTTCCCTCCCGATCCAAGCGCTGATGCTACTCTTGCTTGGCGTTGCTTCGTTGGTACCCGCTGCCGAAGACGATTACAGCTGTATGCTATCTAACAACTTCGCGAGGACCTTCACACCCGTGGTAGACTATCCAAACGGTCCGCCGCCCCTATAAGACTCACAAAACCGAATCCTTCGAAAATAGAATTTCGTCGATTCATCCCAATCTGAATTCAATCATGAAGTATTAATTATTTTTCACACTTTCCTTTGACCAAAAGTCTGTTCCCCCAATTGTAAATACGACGCCAATGAGAAATGATAGGCTCGAGAGTTCGTGAATGTCAGTCAAAAATGCCAATTAATTTATTCAATTATTTTGTATATTATGGTATTTGTTATTGTGCAGTACGTGATTAACGACTAAAAAAGTGTTTTTGTTTTCTCTCGACATCTACTTACTTGTGATTGACCGAAAAGTTGTTCACTCCATGATTTTTTACTGGTGCTATTCAGTGATGAGGTATCGAAATGTCAAAACGAATTTCTTGTCGAACGATTTCGAATGAAGGAAAATTAGGATAGCCCTGACGATGTAAAATATTGAGGAACACGCGACTTATTGCCGAATAGTTACGCTTTCTAATTGAGATGTTCTCGCTTTACGCACAGTGAGCTTGATTATGTATTTTTATAAGAAAGAGCTTATACGTCGATATTATTATAATATATTGCTATGAAGATTAATTGTAGTTGGATTTTGTTATTTCGTGGGCGGTTATTTTCATTCAGCCATCTTTTCAGAAAAAAATGAAAACCGAAATCCCCAGCATCGACTCCTTTGGCCTGCGGATTTGCTTATATGGGAATTCGGTAAAAGTATCCGAAAGTCTCTTTAGATGAAAATGTCTATTGTTGAAGAAATGAACTTTTCCAAAATTTTCCAAGTTTTCAAAATGTTTTCGAGCGTTTAGAAATGGAGAATCAAATTTGCACCTTCAAAATTCAAATAATAGTGTTTAAACTTTCAAGTTTTTATTATGCAATTTTATTTTTTCTTTATCTCTTTATCTCTTAATCTTCACTTCATTTTTCTTATTCCTCAAGAGAAAAAAATAAGACTTACATATTTTACAGCTGACTGCTATACAATAATTTAATTATCACACAGAATAAAAAAAAGAAAAAAAATTTTGTACAGTCTCTTCGATGTTTTTTTTTCTGTAGAAAAAGTATGATACAGTTGTAGTAAAAAATAGTTTGAATTTTTTTTTCATCTGTTACTTCGGGTGAATAGAAAAGTTCTGTAAACCTAATTTTGGATCTTGAGCGTTGTTAATTGTTCGGAATACTCTAGGTACAATCTCTGCCATCTGAGGTGGCCGCCGATGACTTTCAGGGCGTCACCGAGGAGTTTGTGTTTTCTCATGCCGAGGATCATTGGGTCCCAGGTGCTTTTGGATGCTGAACTGTGACTGGGGCCCAACAAATCATCCAGAATTATTCTCAGTCGTCTTTCGAGTCCATCTGGAGTGGAAAATCAATGATTAATTGATATTAATCCAAGTTTAAATAATAAAATGTTAAATGTCCGGAAACTCAGGGTCAAATGAGGTTCAAATGACAGTTCTGATATTCGACTACAAAAGTAGAACAGCATTTCACTGGAGAAAAAATATTGGAATTGGCTATTAGAATAAGATTTCTCATACATTGAAGATCGAAACTAAACTAACTGATATCTAAAAACGAATAATTAGTGCAAAAAAATAATTGCTTATTGTTCGCTTAAACCCCAGATGCATAAAATGGTGGCAATGTTAAAAATGTTAAAAATGTGTGCAATAACAATAACGAATTAATTTTTTGAATTGCAGCTGAATTCGTTATTTTGTTAATAAAGAATTGCACCATTTATGGAAAATATCCCGAAAAATGTTTCTGAAAGAATCGAGAATATATTTTTAATCTTTGAACCCCTCACATACGGGGTCGATGCCATACATCGACCTATAAAAATATGAATGACTCTTCGAAATTGATTATTTCCAAAACTATGGAATTTAACTCGACCAAACAAATAGCAACAAAAAAAGGAATACTGTAGCTTCAATTACATATCGGTTGCATAATTTTTCGTTGATTAGAAGTCATTACATTCTAGTTGTATCGAGGGTACTCCACGCTTGGAAACGGAAGGGCCCCTTTGAAGGGTTAAGGATAATTTTTCTGCCTATTTTACATGAATGGCGCAAATTTTTATATTAAACAAAACGAAATTAGCTGCGTAGGAGTCGAATTTCACAGAACTAATTCGTAATTGTTATTGTAGACATTTTTTCAAAAATTTTGAAAAAAAAAACCTAGCTCAAAAAGTGGAGGCCCTGGACGATTTTCAACATTCCAAGCGTCTGCGGGGCAAACGCATGATGAACAATTAATGTTTTCCACTAATTATTAGTTTTTAGACATATACAATCGATCTTTAATGTAAAATCTCACTCCAATAGCCCGCGACTTTAAAACTCATAGTACACTGAGAGAAAAACGACAAAGTTCTCAAACAAGTCTTACTTGTGCCAAGAAAATAGTTTTGTGAAAAATATCAAAAAAGGATTTTTTTGTGCCAAACATGCGGAGAGTGCGCCGGAATGAAAAATTTTTGTCCCAAAAATAGATTTAGTACTTAAAAAAAAAATTGCATTCTCTGTAGACGCAAGGAATGTCATTTCTAGCACTACTCCTTCGTTATTCGATACTCCCATACGTATTTTGCTCCCGAAAACCTTTGTTTTATGCGAAACAATGGATAGTAATTTTTCGTTTCAGCTGTCTAATAATCACAGACAAGAAATTAACCCTTAAATGAAACAACAATAATGATATGATAGCAATCNCTAATAATCACAGACAAGAAATGAACCCTTAAATGAAACAACAATAATGATATGATAGCAATCTTGTAACTTAGGGATAAAATGTTTGTTGATAAATTTTCCTCTATGAGATATTTTCATCTTGAAAAGGCACCGTCTGATGTGAATTATCCGCCCCTTGAGCCAAATATTTCGTTGCTGTCGAAAGCAGAACAATTATTCATGTTTGAGGCTTTCAAATTCGGACCAAACAAATTCTTTTTTGGCAATTTTCAACTAGCGATTTTGTTGCTATACAATAATTTAATTATCACACAGAATAAAAATAAATAAAAAAAATTTTGTACAGTCTCTTCGATGTTTTTTTTTCTGTAGAAAAAGTATGATACAGTTGTAGTAAAAAAATAGCTTGAATTTTTTTGTCATCTGTTACTTCGGGTGAATAGAAAAGTTCTGTAAACCTGTCTAATAATCACAGACAAGAAATGAACCCTTAAATGAAACAACAATAATGATATGATAGCAATCTTGTAACTTAGGGATAAAATGTTTGTTGATAAATTTTCCTCTATGAGATATTTTCATCTTGAAAAGGCACCGTCTGATGTGAATTATCCGCCCCTTGAGCCAAATATTTCGTTGCTGACGAAAGCAGAACAATTATTCATGTTTGAGGCTTTCAAATTCGGACCAAACAAATTCTTTTTTGGCAATTATCAACTAGCGATTTTGTTGGCCCAAACAAGACTTGTTTGACGTGTTTGTTTTTCTCTCAGTGTAGTCCCTCCCCTTGAAAACTGAATGAATTTACCTTGAGTGAGAAGGAATGAAATTAACGCCATGAACCAGTGAACGTATTCCTGGAGGCTCCCGAGAGCCTTGGCAGCGAGCACCTGTTGCTCCAGATAGGAGACAACACTTGGGCCATTATGTGGAGGACGTGGGGTGGGCATGGTTCCACTGGCAGTTCTATTCAAACCTTCCTGAAGCGACGAAAGAGGGCCCCGAGGTGCCCTGCCCCCAGACACTGTCGATGCACTCTGAGCTGACCATCTCCAAACTGGATCCTGACTGTCACCGACCAGCAGCCAAGTCCCCATTTCCTTATTATAAATGTACGCTCGTGCATTTGTGAAGCCAAGATGAGGCATTCCATTGTAAATACTGCAAGAGAGGAGAGAAGCCCCCGAGGCACAGAGATGGCTTGCAGAGGTAGAGACAATTAATTTACAGGCAGTCCCGATCTCCCAGACCCTGACAGCTCCACATGAGGAAATCACCATGACATTGGTTCCCACAGCATGCACCCTGGCGAGTGGGGCTGGTGGGGCTAGAGGAGGGGCTGGCCTGCAGCCCTTGGTGGGGTCGAATGTATGTATACTGCCATCCTCAAGACCTATTGCAATCACTGCTGCTGAGGCTGTCAGAGCAACTGCGCTGTATCTGTCACAATGAGAATAATTCAGTAGCAAAGTGGTAAAACGGTACAAGTCAATAGGGAACTTGCATGAATTTTTTTCAATCTCAAGTTTGGGACCTGAATAATTCAGCAGCGAAGTGGTAAACCAGTTTAAGGGTGCCAAGTGAATTTGGCGATGACCTTGAAAATTGACATTCACCAACAAAGTTTTTAAATTTAATTTTTTAAATTAATAGTATTAGACAGATGGTGAACATCGGTGACAATTTTAAAATTTTAGAACTTATGGATATCGAGAAATTAAATAAACAAAATCAGTCTTATACACGGCCTCTTATGGAGTTTTGATTAAATTGAACGTTTCAACCCCCTAGGAACTCAAGAAAAATTTGAAAAAATTTGAAGATATGGGGAATGATGTGTTCAATGTGATGGCGACAAAAAACAATGGGGTACCGGGGTGAATAAGAGAGATATTTCAACCCGCCGTACCCATTTGATCCCATGCTTTCTCGAGGTTCGTCACGCGAAATGGAGGATTTTCCGCATTTATTTTCTCGATGTCTAGTTCCGGTTGCGGGTTTGAAATTTCGTCGGATGGATGAATACGTATTTCTCCAATGATGGAGGGAAAGAAAAATTTTTTTTTGAATCTTTTTTCAAATTCACTTGTCACCCTTAAGTCGACTCCCAGTTGAGTTTTTGAGGAATATTTCCGAATCTAACGGAGATAGCGGAATTACATTTATTATAGCTCTCAATCGGCTCTACAAAAAAGGTTATAACAAAAATTTTGCTATCTCCTTTAGATTCCAAGATATTTATTGAAAACGGTCAATAGTCAAAATTGACTTATACCTTTTTACTACTTCGCTACTGAATTCATTTTTCATTCACAAACGTTTGAAGTATTGCTCGTTAATTAATAAGCAATTGTTAAAAGTTGAAGATTTCAAACGCTTTGAAATCGCTAATGACGTCACACAGACGGTCGAGCGCTGGACCAATTACAGAGTGGCTCGAGCTAACCTAACCCAATCTTGAGGTGCGCCTCAGCCAATGGAGGACGACAACTCCCCACTCTCTTCTTTTTCGACCAATGAAGCGTTACCTGACCGTCTTCGTGACGTCATGACCGAAAAATTGGCCTCGAAAAGGATTGATTTTCAATGAATTATCATAAGACACCTACCGCAATATTTCTATATAATGTTCGCCGTTTAGCTACCCATATGTTATGAGAAATGTGTGAATAGATGAGTAATTAGAAAGAATTGAGCTTCGTGCAAGTTCCCTATTGTGACTATTGGCCAGTTTGGTATGAGTTTTCAATGAATATCTCGGAATCTAAGGGAGACAGCAAAATTTTTGTAATAAGCTTTTTTGTAGAGCCGATTGAGAGCTACAACAATTGTAACTACGAAAATTTCTCTATCTTGTTGAGAGCAACGCTAGTGAATCAGAGTCATCAGTGTGAATGTCCGTGAGAACACTTACACACTGATAAACATCAAACATTGTAGTCAGGCGTATTGAATAAATTCTCGAAGGCAGACGTGCCGATTGACGTTTATCCAGTCGGTGTACATTTCAATCGCTCTTGTACTTGTTAGACTGTCAATTAATTATCAACATATCTCTCTTAGATTTGAAAATATTCTTGAAAAACTCAACTGGGAGATAAGTCGACTTGAACAGTTTCACCACTTCGCTACTGAATTATCAGTTTTACTCACAAATTTACATTTTCATAATGTAAAATATATCACCATTTCCATTGGATTTTACATCACGCAGGAGTCCCTAAAAATTATGATTGTACAATCAAAAAAAGTAGAAAAAAAACTGAACAGTTTCAAAGAGTATTTTTAATAAAGATTAAGTCCGATAGAGAGAAAATAGTGAATGGATAATTTATCATGATAACTAACGAGCTGACAGCCAGATACATCAAATTATGAATTCGCAATTTCCTCCCTATTGGGTTTATTTCACAATATTATTCAAAAAAGCTCTTTAAAAATCTTCAGCTTTTTTTTCAAAATTTTTTTTATTGTACAATCATAATTTTTGGAGACTCCAGGGCTACGTAAAACTGAATAGCAATTGGAGGCCATTTCAGATTATCAAAATAAAAAAAGCAACCAAGATCACGTTCGAAACATAATCTACCCGGGCCTCAAGTTTTGGTATTTTTTTTTTCAATTCAAGCTATGACTGAATTAATTGGAAAATTTTGTATATGAATAACTTTCTTACGATTCCAAACAAATGTTTTTTACGGTGGAAAATTGATTGTTTATAAATTATTTATAGAAAATCCTCGTAATCTTCAAAAAGTGTAATTTTTTAATAATTTCATCAATCTTCCTTCAAAAGCAAACTTTCTAATTTTTTTCTAATTTTTAAAATGTTTTCTAACGGTTCAAAATCAAGAGTCAAAATTAGACCTGCAAAGTTTAAATAATAAATTCATTGTAAAATGTCCGGGACTCAGATGAAAACTCTGATGTTCGATTACAAAAGTAGAAAAACATTACACTGGAGAAAAAATAGCCAAAGTACTTGGATATCCTTAACTCGAACGGTTACAAAACTTCCATTCAAATGCTGAAAAATGTAATATTTTGACCTTTGAATCTCAGAAACGAGTGTTTTTCCAAGAAAATGAGAGATATTTCGTAATGAAAAATTTCTCCCAAAAAATATTTCTCATTAGTTTCCTAAACCCACTCGAAGCCGAGATAATTTCACGATGAATATCACTCAAATGCTCAAATAATAACCATACCCCAAATAAAGATCCCACGTGGGCTCAGAATCAGTCCCACGAAAGACTTGAAGATGAGCTAGGCTCTGATTATTCGTCACAGTCACTGCGTAATGAGCTGCCTGTTGAGATAACGAGCTCACTGGCTTCAGTGCTGGAAGTACGTAGCCCCCAACTTTCTCCAGCAGTTTCGGCTTTTTACTCTGGGACGAGTGGTGATGATGATGATGGTGGTGAGGTCTCGGGGTTAACTGGTCACGTTTCTTCAGGGTCAGGGAGGATCCTGGTGTCGAGGAGACTGTCGAGGCTGTTGTCGTGACGTTTGGGGCTACCACGTCATCTCGTTTCTCGATTATTATCGATGATTTTGTTTGTGATGTACTGGAGAACGTGGGGGTGCCCTTGAAGGCTGGAGTTTCGTTCTGAATTGACGTGTCCCTGAAAAAAATTATGAAGAAAATTATTCATTGATAACTATTTGGGCAAACTTATATAAATTTTTGTTCATGGAGAATTGTCTCGAGAATTTAGGGGAAAAAATGATGAAATTTCAGTTTCAGGAGGAGATTCTCCACAAAAACGACGCCTAAATTTTAATTAATTGATTAATTAGTCATTTTAATTTCAATTTTTTTTAGTTTAGTTCAAGATTTTCAAGAAGTTGAGTGATTTGTTGAGGGGAGACTACTATGAGTTTCAAAAGTCGCGGGCTATTTAAATGCGATTTCTTATACATTGAAGATTGATTATGTATGTCTAAAAATGAATAATTAGTGCAAAAAAAATAGTTTATTGTTCGTTTGTCCCACAGACGCTCAAAACATGAAAATAGTCCAGAATCTCCAATTTTTGAGCTACAGAGGCTTCTATTATTCAAAATTTTTGAAAAAAGATGTGCAACTACAATTACGAATTAGTTTTTTGAAATTCAACTCCTACACAGCTAATTTCGTTATTTCTTCAATAAAAAATTGCACCATTTAAGTAAAATAGCCTGAAAAATGTTTCTGAAAGAATCGAGAATATATTTTAAATATTTTAAGGATAATTTTTCTGCCTATTTTACATGAATGGCGCAAATTTTGATTTTAAACAACAGGAAATTAGATTTGTAGGAGTCGAATTTTAAAAAACTAATTCGTAATTATTATTCCACACATTTTTTCAAAAATTTTGAAAAAAAAGAAACCTCTGTAGCTCAAAAATTGGAGGCCCTGGACTACTTTTAACATTTTAAGCGTCTGCGGGACAAATGCGGGACAATAAACAATTGATTTTTTTGTACTAATTATTCGTTTTTAGACATATGTAATCGATCTTCAATGGATGTAATGAGAAATCTCACTCCAATCGACCGCGACTTTTAAGTCATAGTAGTCTCCCCTTAAGAGGCAATGGAACTTACCATCAGAGTAGAAACCGAATTCCAAGTTCTTTCGTCGTCAGACAACTGTTTAGCAAAACCCCAAATTCTTACACTATAGATACCAATATTATTATTATTGATGATGTAAGAATTTGAGTTTTGCTAAATAGTCGTCTGACGACGAATAAACTTCCAATCCAATTTTTACTCCGATGGTAAGTTCCATTGCCTCTTAAGGGGTAACAGAATGCCGTTAATTTTCCAAATTTTTGAATAAATTTCCTGCCGAAAGCTATCGATATTTTTACAAATCAAAGCACATTACTCTCCCAGAAGCGATGATGAAGATCAATGTGCTTTGGGTTTAAAAAATATTATTAAGGGGAGACTACTATGAGTTTTAAAAGTCGTGGGTTATTGGAGTGAGACTTTTCATACGTTGAAGATCGATTATATAGATCTGAAGCCGAGTAATAAGTGCAAAAAAAACTTGTTTTATTTTTCGTTTCCCCGAAAACGCTTAAAATGCTAAAAACAGTCCAGGACCTCCAATTTTTGAGCTACAAAAGATTTTTTTTTTTCAAAATTTCCGGAAAAATGTGTAGAACAACAATTACGAGCAAGTTTTTTGTAATTCGACTCCTACACAGCAGATTTCGTTTTTTTTTTCATATGAAAAAATCACTATTTGTGTAAAAAAATACAAAAAAAGCAAATTTAGCCATGTAAGAGGTGAATTAAAAAAAACTAGCTCGTAATTGTTATACCACATATTTTTCCGAAAATTTTGAAAAAAAAAAATCATTCGTAGCTCAAAAATTGGAAGCCCTGGACTGTTTTTGGCATTTTAAGCGTTTTCGGGCAAACGAACAATAAGAAAAAATTTTTTTTGCACTCATTATTCGATTTCAGATCTATATAATCGATCTTCAACACATGAAAAGTCTTACTCCAATAACCCACGACTTCTAAAACTCACAGTAGTCTCCCCTTAACTTTGAGCAGAAAATTTGTTTGAAAATTTCGAGAAAACGGTGGCCTTCTGTTACCCCTCAAAGAAAAAGTGTTCGTACATGGAATCAGCTGGTGGTGGTATGAACATGGGTGTGATCCTCCTCCTTCCATCAGAGGTTCTCGTCTCTATCTGTTTGTTGATGGGCCCTTTGACTGGAGTAGTTGGAACAGAAGATGTTGGTGTGGTGATTCCATTTACCACTGGTTGAACTGTAGTTGCATTTGCCACTGGCTGTGGTGACATGCTTGATGTAGGTGGCTTTAGGTTCAGGAGTACTGGGGCTTCCATTACTGTGCAACCACTTTGAGACGATAGAGGCTTGCCGTATAAACGTTCATGAAGGGTGCACTGTAAAAATGAAAAAAATAACAGATTAAACACTAAATTCATATGATCTGCAGAAACAATTCAATTTTGTACATTTTATTCAATTCAATTTCATGAAACTCAATTTTATTTAATATCTCTGAAACTAATCAATTTCGAGAACAAGGTCAGAAGACGATTTATCTACGAATAATTCATCTTTACATTTTTTATGCGCTGTTACTCCCAGGATATTTGTGAGAATAAACTGTAGAATAATTTTTGAAAATTATTGGAGTAGATCAGATATCTGGTGGTGACAGTTTTGCAAATATCTCGGGAACTTGTAGGTTTAGAGAAAATGTCAGACATTTTCTGTAGCCCATGAAATTTTCTACAAAAAGTGTCTTTTAACATTTTCCCCTACACCTCTTTCCTATTTGCAGAATAAAGAGTCGAAAATTTCGATAGTCATTAATTCAGTAGTGAAGTGGTCAATCGGTTTAAGTCAATTTAGCTTTCAGTTGAGTTTTTGTTGAACAACTCGGAATTTAACCCTAGATTAGTCACCCTATGAGGAAACCCCCACCGCGCGTCGTTTTTTTTAAATTACAATTGACTGGCTAACCGGAAAAATTCAGAAAAATTTGACTTTGTCAATTGAAGCGTCTAAAAAATTATAGTTGTTTTTAGAACAACCTAGTTCCCAAAATTCCTAGAAAAAACAAATTATTTCGGACAGATGGATTATTTTTTCCCATATTAAGGGGAGACGGAACCCCTTTGTCTACATCAAATCTTAGAATTGTGTTTTCTCCTACAATTATTAATTTCTATCTATGAAATTACTTTATCGACTCGATTATCGCATTGTTGAGTCAATGAAGTAGTTTAATGAATAAAAAATAATAATTGCAGGAGAAAACACAATTCTAAAAGATTCATATAAACGCAGGGGTTCCGTTTCCCCTTAAATGAAATTGCCCATGACGCGACGTTGCCGGAAACTCGCTAAACGCGCCCGGGCAGTGTAGAGTGAATTCGGCAACACTAAAGCCGATATAACACAGCGGGGAATCCCCGCGGAGGTGACCAATCGCAGAGTGGCGTTTGGTGATCAGACTAGGGTTANTATCGCATTGTTGAGTCAATGAAGTAGTTTAATGAATAAAAAATAATAATTGCAGGAGAAAACACAATTCTAAAGATTCATATAAACGCAGGGGTTCCGTTTCCCCTTAAATGAAATTGCCCATGACGCGACGTTGCCGGAAACTCGCTAAACGCGCCCGGGCAGTGTAGAGTGAATTCGGCAACACTAAAGCCGATATAACACAGCGGGGAATCCCCGCGGAGGTGACCAATCGCAGAGTGGCGTTTGGTGATCAGACTAGGGTTAAGTTGTTTCGTGTGTAAATCACCGGAGGATGAAACGGAAGGGGAATCTTATTGTTCTCGAGCCCTGATTCAATCGCTGAACACGAAATTTTCCAATTTTCAAGTAACTATTTAAGTGTGCATTTGAACATTTTTTGAATATTGATTTTATTTATCAGATTGACTGATTTTTTTCTCATCACCTACGGGTGTCAAATAATTTTTATTTGATGGTATTCTTATTATTGAAATAATATTAAAATGCGTCTCGAGTTGGTAAACCTGTCGAGTGTTTTCTCTCAGTTGCAAATTAATAATTTGATGTATCTAATGGCTATTAGGTAGTCATTTGTCACAGTAGTCAATGGTTGTGAGATCGTTAGTTACCATGATAAATTATCCATTCACTATTTCCTCTCTATTGGACTTATCTCTTAATCTTTATTAAAAGCTCTCTTTGAAAATGTTCAGTTTGTTTTTCTACTTTTTTTGATTGTACAATCATAATTTTTAGGGACTCCTGCGTGATGTAAAATCCAATGGAAATTGTGATATATTTTACATTATGAAGATGGAAAAATAATCAAGACAACGCTTGAAAGATAATCCTCTCGGGCCTTAAAAACTTAAATTTAAACAAATAAATGTCTATTTTGTTTTTTTTAAACTGATTCGTTGTCGAGATTATTTATAATTAACAAGACTGACTTCTGATGATACTCTAGTGGTTGAAGAATTGAAATTCGCGATATACTGAGTGATTATCAGTTTTAAGAGAAAAAGGTGCTCAATTGTTATTAATGAACGATTAAAAACTGATGATTGCTTTTGCGGTAATTTCAGAGATTTTCTCAAGAAAGATTTGATTTATCACCCAATAGTTTTTCCTCAATAGTTCATCATTATTTCGGTCGCCATGGAAATTTCCCTAATCGACAGTGGGGTAACCTCGGAGGTTATAGCTGGAAGGCTTACAAAAACATTCAAATTTCATTATTTTTTTTCTTGAAACCGAGATCTGAACAAAATGTGCAAGAATTCTCAATGAATGCATACTTAGAAATTTCTCCATGAATTGTCCAATTTTTTTTCATTATTTTGACTTTTCAACCAAAACACCTTAAGACAGCGAAATTTTTGGAAGATTTTTTTCGTTAGTCTTCACTTTTCTTCACAAAAAAGATTTTCAGGAAAATTTTGCTAACTCCTTTAAAATTTGAAACATTCATCGAGAACTGGAGCTAGAATAGACTTGACTTAAACCGTTTGACCACTTCACTACTGAATTCACTTCAATTCTAAAATGTTCAATTGCACTGACTTGTTCTGCAGGATCGAGGGGTTGACCCAACTCCTGCTGTGTGAATTCGACAAAAGCGACAGTTCCATCCCAGGAGCAAGCTGCCAACCGAAATCCACAGGGAGACCAGCTGAGATCAAGCACGGAATGAGTGAACAATTCGTGGATGACAACCAGTGGCCTCTTCAGAGACGTCAACCAGACAGAGAGGGATCGATCTCGCGATCCAATTGCGACGCAACAATACTGTTGAGGCTTTGATGACCCTGGCTGTTTCTTCTTCAGTATATTCCCATTGAATCTCTGAAATTACCGCAAAAGCAATCATCAGTTTTTAATCGTTCATTAATAACAATTGAGCACCTTTTTCTCTTAAAACTGATAATCACTCAATATATCGCGAATTTCAATTCTTCAACCACTAGAGTATCATCAGAAGTCAGTCTTGTTAATTATAAATAATCTCGACAATGAGTAAGTTTAAAAAAAACAGAATAGACATTTATTTGTTTAAATTTAAGTTTTTAAGGCCCGAGTGGATTATCTTTCGAACGTTGTCTTGATTATTTTTCCATCTTCATAATGTAAAATATATCACAATTTCCATTGGATTTTACATCACGCAGGAGTCCCTAAAAATTATGATTGTACAATCAAAAAAAGTAGAAAAACAAACTGAACATTTTCAAAAAGAGTTTTTAATAAAGATTAAGAGATAAGTCCGATAGAGAGGAAATAGTGAATGGATAATTTATCATGGTAACTAACGATCTCACAACCATTGACTACTGTGACAAATGACGACCTAATAGCCATTAGATACATCAAATTATTAATTTGCAATTTCCTCTTTATTGGGTTTATTTCCCAAAATTATTTAAAAAGCTCTCTTTGAAAATGTTCAACTTTTTTCCACCATTTTTTTGATTGTACAATCATAATTTTTGGAGGCTCTAGGACTATGTAAAACTGAATAGCAGTTGGAGATAATTTCATATTATGAAAATAAAAGAAACAACCAACATCATGTTCGAAAGATAATCCCATTTTTGGCTAACATGAATAATTACCAATTTAATTCAATAGCGAAGTGGTAAAGCGCTTTAAGTCGACTCATCTCCCACTTGAGTTTATGAGGAATATTTCCGAATCTGCGGGAGATAGCAAAAGTTTCGTGATTATATTTGTTGTAGCTCTCAATCGGCTCTACAAAAAAGGATACAATAAAAATTTGGCTATCTCACTTAGATTCCGAGATATTTATTGAAAACTGGCCAATAGTAAAAATTAACTTATACCAGTTTACCACTTCGCTACTGAATTGTTAATTCCCAATGCTGAATCGTCAAACAATTCAAATAAAAATGAAAATAATAAGGAATCGCAATCATGCCGAAAACGATAATTTTACCCCTGACTAGACACATGTAAAAAATTACAGTGATTCTGCACACGGAGATATTCAATAAAATATTCAATAAAAATTACGTATCTTTTCCGTAATTCCGGAGCAAAATGTGGTTGTAGGAAATTTTACGGAACTGTCACGGAATTATTCCAGAGCGTTCCGTAATGTTTATCTGAATCTCCTGTGAAAAATTATGATACCATCACTTAAATTTTCTGATTCGATTCCGTAATCGGTGACGGAATTGTGAGTTCCGTAATTTTCACTGAACATTTTTCTCCGTGCATTCCTAGAGTTAGTAATAAAATGACTAATCCACCATACCACACAAGTGACAGCTTTCCTGTGGCCGACAAAGTCCTTATCCTGTGTCCAGCCATCCCTCTCGATGATCTGAGCAGTGGGTCCTCCGCCATTCATAGCATGAGCCGAGACTAGATACTGTCCATCAGGACTCCACGACAGTCTCAAAACATGTGTAGTCCCCCCACAATCCTCAAAAGGTTCGGAGATGAGGGTGGCCTCCCCCCAATCAGTCGTCCTCCAAACCCTGAGGGTTTTGTCGTCCGACTGCGACGCCAGATACTTTCCCACGGGGTCCCAGGTGACCCCTTTAACGAGACCAGTGTGGCCCTTCAATATAGCGACAATTGCTGGAAACTTTGAGGCGTCCCAGACGATGACACTGTTGTCCACTGATGCTGACGCTAGCCAGGGACTGTGTGGAGCCCAGGCAAGGTCCAGAACGTCACCCTCGTGACACCTGAGGGTAGCAATGCACCTCCAGTTCTCCACACCTGCCTTGCCACCGAAAATCGTGCTTCCTCCACCGCTTCCTGCTAGTCTCCAGATCATTATGACTTTGTCGTCACCTCCTGACGCGAGGAGACCGTTCGCACTCCATCGCACGCAGTTGACGCAGGCTGGAGAGCATTCAGGTAAGATTAATTCATGGGAATGTGGGATTATATGGGGTTTGGTGATGGATATGTATTATATTATTCAAATTTATTATAAGGGGATATCGAGTCAATCTTTTAATGCCATCATTCAATTAATTCAATCGATATTATTTTATTAATCGTCGAACAAATAATTAATAAAGCATTTTGAAAATTCTAAAAATTAATATGAGCAGATCCACGTCAAAACGCAAGACCAAAAAAGTCGATCTCATTTTCTCGCCGATTTTTTTCCTTAAAGTTGGTCTCAATGCGAACGTTTAAAAAAAATCATCCAAAAATATTGAAAATTAAGGAAGTTAGGATTTTTTGAAAATTTTTCGTTTTTTTCGATGCATATTTTCAGGTCATTTTTCTGTTCAAGTTTTCAGCAATATCTAATTCGGGTTTGAAGGTATCAAATCGCGGTTTTGCACATGAAATATACATAGAAAAACCTTGAAAATGAGCCGTCATTTGATGTATCCCATTGTTATTTAAGGGTTTTATGCAACAAAACGTGTTTTTTATTCAATCACAATTATCTCAAAAACCTCATTTTTTAAAAATCTCAAATTTTCACCAAAAATCATTAGTAAGATGATGAAAATTTTGGCGGCAATTAAAGTTATTACTTCGCAGTGGTTGACTGCATTTTGATGGGTGAAATAAGCTGGAAATCTGAGAAAAAAAAATCACCTGAAAATATGCATCGAAAAAAACGAAAATTTTTGAAAAAATCATAACTTCCTTAATTTTCAATATTTTTGGGTGATTTTTTTTTCAAAATGTTCGCATTGAGGCCAACTTTTATGAAAAGAATTGGCGAGAAAAATCCGTCGGATCGACTTTTTTGACCTTGCATTTTGACGTGGATCTGCTCATATATGAATTGAATTTCCATTAACGTCGATTGATAGGGCATCAATACTCGCATTTTTTAATAAATGAGTATAGTTATTGGTGCTAATAAATTAGCTTCTGATTGGGTTCCCCCAGTCTTGATTTGCTTCTGAATGGGTTCTCTTTTTTAAATTCTCATTTCACTATTCTCTTCTTCTATTTTTTCATGTCATAGTACTATCATCAATTGAAATGTTATCAAAAATTTGGTTTTGGTGATGGATTATGTTATGGATATGATGGGGCCATCGCAAAGAATTCTTCAACTTCAACTTCATTTTTACGTATATAAAATTGCTGAAGATGGGGCTGGGAAAGAAGAGAAGTAATTGAAAGAGTACTAAAGTAATAGATATGTGAAATCGTGTATGGGCCTGGCAAAAAATTCACCAGGATATATTTGGCGATTAGAAGCAAATAAAAGAAGTATCGAGATCAAAGCGAGGAGAGGGCTCAAAATGTCTTCTCCGATTTAAAATGAGAATTCATAACAGAACTGAATCCACAGAGCTTGCATCGAAATACAGGAACGAAGTCTCACTCAAACTATTTGCATAATTACCGAGATGATTGTCGAGTTGGCACAGCATCTTTGGAACATTCTGATCCAATTCTGCACCCTCATTCTTTATCGGCTCCATATTCCATATGACAACTCTTCCAGAATCTCCCCCTGTGATTACAATAAGCATTGAAGACATTAAGTTGTACTAGGGTGAAATTTTGAAGTATTCGATTGACGAAAATAGCTATCAACTGACTTGATAGATCGTGGGGTATCTAAAAGAGTAAGAAAAATTTTGTACCCAACTCATTTTACCCCGTACGTCAAGCGCAACGTCGTTTTTCGTGTTTTTGGCTTTGAAATGATTTTTGCACCACAATTTTCCATGTTAGTTGAACATTTTTTTAAATACTAGATCTGTGCGCATGCTTCTCTTTTTGTTGCGAAAATGAAGAAATCGAATTTATTAAACTTCATATACTCATAGATGTTTTATAAATATTGATAATGACTTGAAGAGAATTAAGAGAATGAAGAGTGAAGCATCAATAAATAATTTTTAATCTTCGATTAATTCTTTTTTTTTACTTTTTAAAATAATCTGATTAAAATCTGTAATTGTTGGAAAATCAGGAGAGGGTGATGAATTGATTTCCTAGAAAACTGAAAAAATTTCTTGAATTCTTCGGAAAATTTCACAGTTTTCCAGATAACCGTAGATCACAGATTTTTCTCGAATTATTTGGGAAATCGAAGAATTTTCGTGAATTTTGTAGAGTTTAGAATTTATGTATGAAAATCTGAAAAGCAAGAATTGATCATTTTGGCGTGTGATAAATATGAAAAAATTAAAATTTGGGAAGTGAAGAATAATTTGTGAGATAAAAAAATTTAGAAATACTATGTTTTTTCATCTCATGCTCAACAATTAGGCAATTTAGATATGTTTTGATATAAAGATCAACTTCGCACATAAAAAAATGAAAAATATGACGCGGAAAAAATTTTTGGCATTTGAAGAATTTGAAAATACCNTCAACTTCACACATAAAAAAATGAAAAATATGACGCGGAAAAATGTTTTGGCATTTGGAGAATTTGAAAATACCGGATTTTTTTTCAGCGACTACTTCACGTGACTCATTGACCAATCAGAATTGAGGATTAGCGGTCAGGCAGTTTTGAGATATTTCGATATAAAACAACTTCACGTTTCTTTCATCTTTATAGTAAAAAAAAAAGGATTATCGTTACATTTCATAGAATGAGACTAGGTATTTTTTCGAGTATCGATAATTTTTCTCACTTTTTGCTTCCGAATGGACGCATTACAATCCTTCGATTTTCACATTCTCTAATTTTGATTTCAAATGATGTAGAATGGTCTGAAACGTATAAATACGAAGTTTGGCAACCATGTCTGTATGTGACCACGTCCACCGCCACCTTCCCGGTGGTCAATTTTTAGAAAATTGAGTAATTAAGTGGCTAAAGTAATTCCAAAAAATCTGAAATTTCGTCAGATTATAGGTCCTAATGAGGACTAGCTCTGTGCAAAATTTCAGCTCGATCGATCTAATAGTTTTAAAGAAAAAGCGATTCGTTTTGAAATCGTTTTCCGCAAATATCTTCAAAACTAATGGACCGATTTCGATTTTTTTGGTTTCAAAATATTCGTTCCAATGCCTTCTGTCTAAATCAATCAAAACATATATACCCGTTCATACAAAGTTTTCGAGATATCCGCGTTTTTCCGTTTTTTCATAAAAAACATTGAAAACACTCCAGCTTGTGCAACAATCGAGATATCAACTTGAAATTTGGACAGAGTCTTCCTCTCATGATAACAATATTTCGTATTGAAAATGGGTTCAATCGCATCAGTAGTTTCGGAGATATTCGATTTTTTCTGAAAATCTTTTACATGGAATATCTTCAAAACTACGCAACCGATTTCACTTTTTCTTTTTTCAAAACATTCATTTCGATGCCTTCGGTCTAAATCAATCAAAACATATATACTCGTTTATACAAAGTTTTCGAGATATCCGAATTTTTCCGTTTTTTCATGAAAAAAAACTTTGTGAACACTCTAGCTTGTGCAAAAATGGAGATATCAACTTGAAATTTGGACAGAAAATATGTAGACGCGCTCATACGAAGTATTCTAAACATGGGAATTTTGATAGCACCCATGGAGGTGGCAGTAACCATCTGAAATTTTCGCTGCTAGTTAGTGTTGTGAAGCTATAAACTTTTGTAATATTTCAGACCAATCGGACGTCCGCCATCAATGTACTGAATAAAATATAAGACATCATTCAGTGACATGCTCACTGTCACATGGCGCGCTGTCATATGCTTGCTGTCCCCGGCTTGTTTATTTTGGCATCCCATGATATATTAAGAGTCACTCGATAGCTATCTTGATCAAACGATGATTTTTGAATTTCACCTTCGTACCCCCTTAAAAAATAAATTATTAGGGGAACATATATAATTATATATATATATTTTCTTTATTGACAAGTATTATTAATCCATCGTTGGATTATTTACATAACTTCATTCGAGCATTATTTTCACATGAACTTTGGTTTTTCTGTTAACTTGTATAGTTGTTATAGTTGTCAACTTGTGTTAGTTGCTATGATCATATTTTTAAGGGTGCCAAGTGAATTTGAAAAAAGATTCAAAAAATTTTTTTTCTTTCCCTCCATCATTGGAGAAATATGTATTCATCCATCCGACGAAATTTCAAATCCGCAACCGGAACTAGACATCGAGAAAATAAATGCGGAAAATCCTCTATTTCGCGTGACGAACCTCGAGATAGCATGGGATTAAATGGGTACGGCGGGTTGAAATATCTCTCTTATTCACCCCGGTACCCCATTGTTTTTTGTCGCCATCACATTGAACACATCATTCCCCATATCTTCAAATTTTTTCAAATTTTTCTTGAGTTCCTAGGGGGTTGAAACGTTCAATTTAATCAAAACTCCATAAGAGGCCGTGTATAAGACTGATTTTGTTTATTTAATTTCTCGATATCCATAAGTTCTAAAATTTTAAAATTGTCACCGATGTTCACCATCTGTCTAATACTATTAATTTAAAAAATTATAACTTTGTTGGTGAATGTCAATTTTCACGGTCATCGCCAAATTCATTTGGCACCCTTAAATTCTTATATCATTACTTTTAATGAAATCGTGAATAATTTTCAAACTCCTAGAGTCTCTCTCTCTGCCAGGAATGTGGCTATGGTATGTGGCCTAGAAGTTTTTATTTTCAATAACTTATCGAACATTTTGTCCCGATTCTTTGAGAAGTCCGGGCATTCCCAGATCACGTGATTGACGTACTGTTCCGCTGCACCATGTCCACATTCCGGGCTTTCTATTATTCCTAAGGTGAACATATAGAAACACTTGAACAAATTTCTTGGTACTTGCCTTGACCACCTGTGGCGAACCTCTTGCCATCGGGATGAATATCCACTGAGAATATCGGATATTCTGCCACAACAAAAGAATTATTCAACTTCACGAGCAATGCAATTGCAATAATTAGCTCTTCATTAAAATTTTTGATGAATAAGTAGTTAACATTTTCAGCGCCTGCGGAACAGGCTTAAAAATAGTTAATTTCGTTATTATTTTAATAAAAACTTGCACCATTCATGTAAAATAGCCCGAAAAATATTTCTGAAAGAATCAAGAATATTTTTTTAATAGATTAAAAATAATTTTTCTGTTTATTTTACATGAATGACGCATATTTTTATAATAAACGAAACGAAATTAGCTGTGTAGGAGTCGAATTTCCGCAAACTAATTCGTAATTCGTAATTCGTAAACAATGTTAAAAATAGTACAGGGTCTCCAATTTTTGAGTTACAGAGTTTTTTTTCAAAATTTTTGAAAAAATGTGTACGAAAACAGTGACAAATTAGTTTTTTGTAATTCGACTCCTACACAGCTCATATCGTTTTGTTTAATATAAAATTTGCGTCATTCATGTAAAATAAGCAGAAAAATTATTCTTAAAATATTAAAAATAGGGGAGGTTGGGGTAAAACGAACACTTTTGACTTTTCTTAAAATGTTAATGAGAGGTTGAAATGTAGATGAAATTTAATAATTTGTTTTTCAATACAAAAACAATTCTTTCCCTTTGTGACGAGCCTAGACTGAGCTCAATTGATAAATTTGTTTCTGAGTTATGAACAATTAAAAAAAAGTCTAAAGTGTCCATTTTACCCCACCCTCCCCTACATTCTCGATTCTTTCAGAAATATTTTTCGGGCTATTTCACATGAATGATGCAATTTTTTATTAAAATAACAACGAACTTAGCTGTGTAGGGGTTGAATTTCAAAAAGCTCATTCGTAATGGTTATTGTACATATTTTTACAAAAATCTTGTAAAAAAAAACCACTGTAGCTAAAAAAAATAGAGGCCCTGGACCATTTTAGGGGGAGACTACTGTGAGTTTTAAAAGTCGTGGGTTATTGGAGTGAGAATTTTCATACGTTGAAGATCGATTATATAGATCTGAAAACGAGTAATTAGTGCAAACATTTTTTTTTTTATTGTTCGTTTGCCCGAAACCGCTTAAAATGCTAAAAACAGTTCAGGGCCTCCAACTTTTGAGCTACAAAAAAATTTTTTTTTCAAAATTTTCGGAAAAATGTGTGGAACAACAATTACGAGCCAGTTTTTTGGAATTAAACTCCTACACAGCTGATTTCGTTTTTTTTTCATATAAAAAAATTTACTATTTGTGTAAAGAAATACAAAAAAAGCAAACTTAACCATGTAAGAGGTGAATTAAAAAAAACTAGCTCTTAATTGTTATTCCACATATTTTTCCGAAAATTTTGAAAAAAACAAATCATTCGTAGCTCAAAAATTTGAGGCCCTGGACTGTTCTTATCATTTTAAGCGTTTCCGGGCAAACGAACAATAAACAAAAGTTTTTTTGCACTAATTATTCATTTTCAGATCTATATAATCGATCTTCAACGTATGAAAAGTCTCACTCCAATAACCCACGACTTTTAAAACTCACAGTAGTCTCCCCTTCAACATTTTAATCGTTTGTGGGGTAAACGAACAATAAACAATTATTTTTTTGCCTATTTATTCGTTTTTAGACATATATAATCGATCTTCAATGTATGAGAAATCTCATTCCAATAGCCCGCGACATTTAAAATTCATAGTAGTCTCCCCTTAAAATGAGATCGTCATCCAAGTCATAAAGTACTGAAAATACACAAGTGGTTTCATCTAAAAAAAATTCTGAAATTTTTGTGAAACCATTTTTCATAGAGAAACGCAAAAGCTGCAGGAAACATCTTTACAAAAATTTCGATATCTCCCTTCAACATCCAGATGTCCCCAAAATACCCTCTTGGTAATTGCTAGGCCCCTCAAGCTCAACTCAGAGGTTATTCTTGTAGCGAATAATACCCCAAAGCATTCAACTCAATCTTTCCCATAGTTATTTGGTAGGGGAGGTTCGGGTAAAATGGACACTTTGGGCTTTTTTAAAAATGTTAATGACAGGTTGAAATAGTGACGAAATTTAATAACTTTTTCTCAATGCAAAGAGCAATTCTTGCCCTTTGTGGTGAGCCTAAACTGAGCTCCATTGATAACTTTGTTTCTGAGTTATGAGTAATTAAAAAAAAGTCTAGTGTCCATTTTACCCCACCCACCCCTACGTCTAGAATATGTCTCGAGGAAATAAAATTAATACTGATATTTGAGAACGTTGCAAAGCCAAAAAATCCCACAGGGCCAAGGGCCTATAATATAATTTTCAACCCGACAGTAGGAGTGGGGCAAACACACCGTCTTGAATGGTCAATATCTCCAGATTGGCAGAGTCGAATCCAATGAATTTTGGGCCATTTCCCAGCTCCACTCGGAGCATCAAAACTGGACTGAATTCGTCAGAATCGTACCATTTGCCCCGGAGATATTCGAATTTTGGAGAGTTAATTGTTCCCAATTCCGTCCCTCATCAGTTCTCCTCCAAAATTTTCCCAATAAAAAAATACTCAAACGCTTACCATCGTGGGTAACCCAATTCGGCTTGACCAGTTTCATATTTTGTCACTTAACACACCACAAAATCACAAAAAAACCCGTCTCATACCGTCCAAAGCACACACATCAATCTACCTACACAGATCAGTGGACAATCTAAATAACACTATGCAAATATATCTCATGTAAAAAATTATGATCCAATTGTTTAAATGACGTTCATAACCTCTACTATGTAAACTGAACATTCATGCCGGACTTTCAACGACGCACCATGGTGGCACTATTTGGGAGATGGCGCTGAAAATAGCGAAATTAAAACCCTCTGATCAACAATCGAGTGTTTAACTCTCACCCAGCAACAAATGAGTGATAGATAACCAAAATCTTCGTTCAGAAACTCGAAAAAAGCTCCTGAGAATGTGAATCAATTTTTCCCCCTGGATTTCGCGAGTCAACAGAGCCTTGGAGGTTGAACAACCCTCGAGAGAGATGTTGCACGAGCTGCTGTTGTCCCTCTGGGGATGCTCGACGAGTCTGGAAAAAATTGTCGAGACTGACGTAAGTGAAAAAACCCTTCCATTCAATGAAAACGTCATGAACGAGTTGATCGAGGTAGATGAGTAAAACGTACGGTTTTCAATCGTCAGTAACTGGAGACCGGCAGAGTGAAATTGGGAGTTTTTTTTTCATTTTGAAGATATTTTTTCAGAGTTTGAAATGAGGTCTGATTTATTTGAATCGTATCGTTGGGGCAGGAGATATTGAGGATTTTAGAAGGTTCGTTGTACCTCATCTCCACCTACTCCACTCGTTTGTAATGATGATCATAATGATTATTATTATCCTTTAATTATTATGGTTTTCCCACAATGATCGTCATCATAATAATTATCATCATCCCTTCATGATGATAATTATCCGTCGACTATAATTATGGCAATCCTGAAGATAATTCAGATTATCAAAATTAAAAAAAAACAACCAAGATCACGTTGGGGAGATTAAACACGCGGGCCTTAATTTTAATTAATAGCGATAGATAGGATTCCACAATAGTTGCATTTGAGAAAAAAAAAGATTCAATTCCATCGATTAATTAGCGAACATACTTATGGACACACTGAGAAAAAGAAAACTTTTGCCAAGTATATTTACCAACTACAAGAAAATTTCCACGTGTCTTATGCAGATATTTATATAAATTTACTTGTGGCAAGTAAATATACTTGGCAAAGGCAATTTTCTTTCCCAATGCACGGTCTAAAATAGTATGTTTCGTAGCGAGTGCGGAAAAGTGTTTTTTGCCTCGCCTTCGGCTCGTGCTATAAACCTCCCACGAGCTAAAAAACACTGGCTCCGGTACGTTTGGTCCAAAATCTTTTGGTCCAATCTTTTTTCGTCCAACGTCAGTTCGTCCAATGAAGTTTTTGGTCGAATTTTATTTCGTCCAATCATTCTTTAGTCCAATATTTTCTTTGTCCAATGTAATTTTGGTCCAAAAAAATGCGGATTATTTTGGGAAATGGGAAATTATGTAGGGATTTTTTTTCAACATTTCAAGTAATTGAAACAATTTTAATGGCAGACATTTGGAACATTTAAACTTTTGAAAACACTCTTTTTTAACAATGACATTTCTGGCATACAATTTTAAGGGAAAAAAAGAAACAAAAACGAAAAATGCAGCATTTGGAACATTTAAACTTTTGAAAACACTCTTTTTTAACAATGTAATTGTAATTGGTTTTGAGTTTCTCGGGTTTGTGTTTGTATTTACCTGTGTTTATGGTGTATTTATGCTGTTTAATCTGGGCCGAATTGGACCTATTACTCATTGGACGAAATGATTTTTGGACGAAATGAATTTTTGGACGAAGTGATTTTGGACGAAATGTCATTGGACGAATTGTTTTTGGATCAAATGACCCCTATCCAAAAACACTTTTCCCACGAGTATCGAACGATATTTTTCATCTCAATGTGTGGAAAAGGGACGTTTTAGGCACGCGAAGCGTGCCGAAAAAGTTACTTTTTCGCACAGCGTGATGAAAATTACATACTATAACAAAATCGATTTCATCCAATCCAATTTTGGTTTAGTTCAAATCGATATTTGTGTCTTACAATAGCGTTTGTTTTGCGACTATTCAATCGATGAACGATTTGGATCAATCATAGAATTTCTGAGTCATTGCATGCCCGGCATTTGATATCCATATAGCCACCTTTACCCTCTCTCACTGCATTGCCACATCTCCATCTAGTCCAGAAAAATTGATTGTTAATAAATTATTTATAAACAATGCTCGTAATTTTCAAAAATAATAATTTTCAAATCATATCCTCAATCTTCCTCCCAAAGTAAACGTTCTAATTTTTTTTCAGATTTTTAAAATGTTTTCTAACGCTTTAATATCGAGACTCAAATTCAGACCAGCAAAGTTTGCCCAATAAAGTCATTGTAAAATGTCCGGAAACTTAGGGCTAAATGGGGCTCCAATGAAAGCTCTGATATTCGACTACAAAAGTAGAAAACCATTTCACTGGCGAAAAAATAGTCAAAGTACTTTACTTGGATACCCTTAAATTTGAACGATTCCACTACAAAAATCTCTAAAACAAAAAAAAAGTAATTTTTCATCTTCTCCAGTCAGTCCTCCTGAATAAGTACTTCCACCCAGGTGAGCGAGGCCAGATAAAAAATATTCTCCACATCTCGTCGCTCTACAAAACAATTCAGACAGGCAAACAATTACGTCGACTTATCTCCCAGTTGAGTTTTTGAGGAATATTTCCGAATCTAAGAGATATAGCGAAATTTTTGTAATTACATTTGTTGTAGCTCTCAATCGGCTCTACAAAAAAGATTATAATGAAAATTTTGCTATCTCCCTTAGATTCCGAGATGTTCATTGAAAACTGGTCAATAGTCAAAATTAACTTATACCGTTTTACCACTTCGCTACTGATATCATCAGTCATCCTCCCAAAGTAAATGTTCTAATTTTCTTCAACTTTTTTAAATGTATTCTAACAGTTTAATATCGAGATTCAAATTCAAACCTACATAGTTTAAATAATAAAATCGTTGTGAAATGTCCGGAAACTTAGGGTCAAATGGGGCTCAAATGAAAGGCGAAAAAATACCCAAATTATTTGGATAAAAAAAAAATCTGAATGTTAAAAGTTTACCTAGACCCAAGTAGTTAGTATTAGACAAAAGATAATTTGTACCTTTTTTTGTTTTGTAAATAACCCATCAGGGTTGATGCTACAATAAAAAAAAAATTACTTGGATATCCCTAAATTTGAACGATTCCACTGCAAAAATCTTTAAAACAAAAAAAAGTAATTTTTCATCTTCTCCAGTCAGTCCTCCTGGACAAGTACTTCCACCCAGGTGAGCGAGGCCTGATAAAAAATATTCTCCACATCTCGTCGCACTACAAAACAATTCAGACCTTCATAAAAACCTACTCCTCAACAAACGACCTGGAGAACGCCAATGAAACCGAGGCCCTCCCCCAGGGTGTCTACCTCCAGGCGTTCTGCGACGGTCTCGACAAGTCCCTGGAGCCCTTTCGCGACGAAATCGTCGACCTGGAGAGAACCATCCTCCACAATGCCCACACCCCCGCCACGACAATCCTCTCGAGGGTGGAGAACTTCGAGTACCTCTTCGTCCTCCTCAACTCGATAATACGCCAGATAAAGACCCAGAGGACCCATGGGACGTGCTTACTCCAGTGCATCCACGAGCACATGCACACGGGCATTCCCGAGGTGAAGACCGCCCTTCAGAAGATTCTGCACTGCGTCCATGCGGTATTCTACAAGCAGCTGACGAGTTGGCTACTGTATGGCCAGCTCGAGGATGTCCACAATGAGTTCTTCATCAGGAGAACGAAGAACACCCACGAGAGCCTCCTGCTGGCGGACAGCAAGAACAGCTCAGGCCAGAGGACCAAGAAGTGCGATGACATGTGGAATTATGATATTGCGGTGGAGATGCTGCCTTCCTACATCACTCCGTCACTCGGCAACAAGATATTGAGCATTGGGCAGACGATTATCATCTTTGGGAATGATCCTAGACAGGACAAAGGTGAGGAATAACTTCTTCAGACATCAGCGTAATTATGATTTTTTTAACAAAATACATTTTTTAATTAGTCAGTTGATGTTACTCAGTAATTTTTTAATTGTTAAATTAATCAGCAATTAAATTATTCGAATTCCGAATTATTTATGATATTAGTTATTTTGGTTAATTAGTCAATATTACTCAACTATTTTTCAATTATTAAATTAATCGTCAAGTAAATTACTCAAATTCAGAATTATTTATCAAACAATAATTGAGGTCGAAGATTGACAATTATTTGGGAAATCCAAAATCCTTTCATGAAATTTCGACTTACTCACTCAATAGTGAATTGAAAATTTAGATTATCCATTATTTTAGTCAATTAGTTGATATTACTCAAACACTTTTGTATTATTAAATCAATCATCAATTAAATTATTCAAATTTCGAATTATTCACTCAATAGTGCATTGAAAATTTCGATTATCAATTATTTTGGTCAACTAGTTAATATTACTCAACAATTTTTTCATCATTAAATCAATCATCAATTAAATTATTCAAATTTCGAATTATTTTATCAAACAATAATTGAGCTTGGAAGATTGACAATTATTGACAATTACATGAGTATTTATTTATATTTTTATTTCAACTGCTTTAGAGGTACAACCTTGCAGCAGGATAACCATACAAAAATAAGCTGACTGATGAAAGTCCATAAAAAACAACTCGAACTTTGCCATTACATTAATAAAAATACAAAAGAATCTTAAGAACGAGAAGGTTCTCACGAGCGAGGAGAAGAGGGGGGGGGGGGGGGGGTAGGTTCAATTTAAAAAGCCAAAAAATTGTGAAGATCCATAAAGTACAAAAGGCACTAGTCATAGGCCCGGTTGCACCAGCTCCGGGTAACGAAAACATCAGATAATAAAAAAAGTAAATTTGGATGTTCGATGGATTATTTTACTCGGGAGAGTATCTTAAATTCATCCCAGGAACAAAAAATAAAACTTAATCCCAAGGTTACATCAGTGTTAATTTAAATGGGGCTACAGGGTGAATAAAAAATGATTCTTCGGGTCAAATATTGAATAATTATGAACTCGACGATATAATTGATCCCGAGAATAAATTTTACCCTGGGGTTTATTTGGATAACAGGGCTTGGTGCAACCGGGCCTTAGTCAGCAAAATAAGATGTCGATGTACAGATAAATAATAATATACAATACGAATACAATTGAAAAACTTGAAATAGTTTGTTATGAGCTGACAGCTGAGTTGTTTTACAACAAATTTTGGAAATAAATTTTTTTCAAATGGGGATGTCTTTGGATATCTATTCAACAATCCTGCTGATAAATGAAGAATAATAATAAATAATATAATCCAACAAATGAATAAATAAGTAGCAAAATGAAGAAAACAATGCAAAACCAATGGAAAACAACTGAACTGTAATAAAGTGAAGAAAAAAATTGACAATGACCATTATCAAGTCATTAACGTAGAATAGGTACTCTAATGACTTCGAAAAAATAAACAATAGTATTCCCCTCCATTAATTTATTTTCCACTCTCCCTAGACTACAAAATGAAAGCCGAAATCACTAAAAATCCGGTCTGGGGTGAGAAGGAGCACGAGTACTTCGGAAAGCTCCAGAATCTCCAGATGAAGCCTGTCTTCAACGTGATAGAGTTCGAGCGAACGATAGACGAGCTGAAGAAGTGCGTCACGAGGCTTCTGTGGCAGGTGGCAGTGGACGATGCTCAGTTGCTCCAGCAGATAAAATTGATCAAGGACTTCTACCTCATCGGTAGGGGAGATCTCTTCCTGGACTTTATAAAACTGACTTCGCACATTCTCAGTAAGCCTCCGACGAGCCACACCTCGAGGGACATCAATTTGGCCTTCCAGATGACGATGAGGCGAGTCATGTTGCATGATGAGAGTGCAGTCGATAGCTTCAACTTCATGCTGCCATCGCCTAAAGCTGAGGGAAGTGGAGGTCAAGGGAGTGGACAGGGCCAGCAGAAGGACAGAGAGGATCCCATTGGTAATTTATTTTTGATGATTAAGGGGAGACTACTGTGAATTTTAAAAGTCGTGGGCTATTGAAATGAGATTTTTCATACATTGAAGATCGATTATACGGCTAGAAATGAATAATTAGTTGTTCGTTTGCCCCGCAGGCGCTTAAAATGTTAAGAATAGCCTCCAATTTTTGAGCCACAGAATTTCTTTTTCTTTCAAAATTTTCGAAAAAATGTGTGGAATAATCATTGCGGATTAGTTTTTTGAAATTCAACTCCTACACAGCGAATTTTGCTTTTTTAAGACCCGGGTGGATTATCTTTCGAACGTGATCTTGGTTGTTTTTTTATTTTGATAATCTGAAATGATCTCCATTTGCTATACAGTTTTACATAGCCCTGGAGTTTCCAAAAATTACCATTGTACAATCAAAAAAGCGTTGAAAAAAAGCTGAACATTTTCAAAGAGTAGGATATGGATCACAGGATGGTAGAATGACAGTACAAAATACTAATACATTGTCAATTCGCGACGTTTCGTTTTGTATCAAAGCTTCCTCCAGCTCTGGAAACCAGACAAATCAATTACAATACTTAAAAAAATATATATATAACGAGTCATACAATATCTCTGTAGTATTTTCAAAGAGTGTTTTTAAATAATATTGGAGAATAAAGCCAATAGGGAGGACATTGCAAATTAATAATTTGATATATCTGATGGCTATTAGGTCATCATTTGTCACAGTAGTCAATGGCTATCAGATCGCTTGTTACCATGGTAAATTATCCATTCGCTATTTCCTCTCTATCGAACTTATTTCTTAATCTTTATTAAAAACACTATTTGAAAATGTTCAGTTTTTTGTCTACTTTTTTTGATTGTACAATCATAATTTTTAGGAGCTCCTGCGAGATGTAAAATCCAATAGAAATTGTGATATATTTCACATTCTGAAGATGGAAAAACAATCGAGATAACGTTCGAAAGATAATCCACCCGGGCCTTAAATAAAATAAAATATACTTAAAATATTTTTAGGATAATTTTTCTGCCTATTTTACATGAATGGCGCCAGTTTTTACATTAAACAAAACGAAATTAGCTGTGTAGGAGTCAAATTTCAAAAAACCAATTCGCAACTGTTATTGTACACGTTTTCGAAAAATTTGGCAAACGAACGATAAAGAATTGTTTTTTTGCATTATTATTCGTTTTTAAACATGTATAATTGATCTTCAATGCATGAGAAATCTCACCCCAATAGCCTGCGACTTATAAAAATCATTGTAGTCGCCTCTTAATTCACCTCGATTAACTGACTTGTGATGAATTAATTTCACAGATAAATTGGGGTGGGGCATGATAGTCCTTCAGTACCGAGTGGTCTGGCCTCTGCAGCTTCTCTTCAGCCCCAAAGCCCTCAACAACTACAACACAATCTTCAGGTTCCTTCTGAGGGTTAAGAAGACACAGATCAATCTGTGGGGTCTGTGGACCGAGCACACACGCACCAAGAACATCGACATTGGAGTCCTCCAGTTTCGAAACAACCTCATCTTCATTCTGGATAATCTGCAGTATTACCTTCAGGTGGACGTCCTGGAGAGCCAGTACACGGTTATGGAGAACTGCATGAAGAGTACTGAGAATTTTGAGGATGTGCAGAGGGCACATTCGGTTTTTCTGGCGAATATCATGTCTCAGACGTTCTTGTTGGGGAATACTGAGGAGCACAGCAATCCAGTAAGTTGGAAGGGTCGACGGTTTTTTGGGAGTATCGCGAAAATTAATGAATTCAGGAGAAAACGTCATAAGATATTTTTTGTGGTCTATTAAATTTTCTACTAAAATTGTTTTATGACATTTTTTCATAGAATCACTCATTATTGGGATAATTGCGTAATTACCAACAACTGCATGAAGAAAACTAAAAAATCAAAGGTTTAACAATGTTTGAGAATGTTGAAAATATCTTGAAAACCACTAGGTTTATCAAAAAACTTCATACGAACTTTATTGTAGATCTCGAAATCGTCTATAAAAAATATTATGTGTCATTTTACCCTGGAATCACTCATTACAGAGATAATTGCAGAATTATCCACAACTGCGTAAAAAACTAAAAAATCGAATCTTTCAAGTTATTTTGCAATTTCGTCGATATCTCGAAAACCACTAAATTTATCAGAAAAAATTATAATAGCTTTTTTGAAGATGATGAGATTCTACATAAAAAACCGCTTGTCACATTTCTCCCTAAAGTCCATTCCTCAAACGTTATCCCCCCACAAACTCATAAAATCACTTAATCCCCCAGGTAAATGGTCTTCTTCGTCTTCTCCTTCGTCTCTGCGACGACTTCATTCTCCAGGCCTCGATGTGGGAGGTGACAAACCTCCTCAGTACGGAAAAAGAGGAGCTTAAAATGCTGACAGACACATTATCAAGCCTCATGAACGTTCTCATTCAGACCCTGAACAAAGTTCGAGCCCAGCCAAGTGGAAAGCATCTCGCTCAACTACTCCTTCGCCTGGACTTCAATCGCTGGTTCAGCCAACAAATCCAATAATTCAATCATGAAAACCTTAAAATACAGTATTTACTGTGGAAATTGTTTAACAAGTGCTATAAAACGTATTAAATACTCCATTGACGATCAGAAAGCACTCAATACTCAATGGATTGAATGTAATTAGTTTCGTTGGTTAATAAATAGGAGGAGGATTCTTTCAATTGATCAATCACTGTCGTCGTTGTAGTCCTCAGCACTGTATCCGTAATCCCTGTCGCAGTTTCGCTGGCTCATTTGAATGGAGTTGATTATTGCAGGGTCTGTTGTCAACTCCTCGGCTAGTAGATTATCGTTATTTCTCAGGGCTGGGCTGGCTCCTGAGTCCAGGAGGAGGTTTACTACTTCTAGGTGATTGTGGACTGACGCCACGTGCAGTGGAGAATCTCCCATTTTGTTCTGAAAATTTAATTGCATAACTCCTTAAAATAATTCGATTCAATCGAAATTAAAAATATCAATTCCATGAAAATTTTTCATCTCGTGTAATGTTTTTTATTTCATTACTTGAAAATTTGGCGTTTCACGTGAATTTAATGAATTAAATGAATTAGATACTTTAATTAAATTCGATACTTTAATTAAACTCCTTAAAATAATTCGATTCAATCGAAATTAAAAATATCAATTCCATGAAAATTTTTCATCTCGTGTAATTTCTTTTATTTCATTACTTGAAAATTTGGCGTTTCATGTGAATTTGATGAATAAAATGAATTAGATACTTCCATTAAATTCGATACTTTAATTAAACTCCTTAAAATAATTCGATTCAATCGAAATTAAAAATATAAATTCCATGAAAATTTTTCATCTCGTGTAATTTCTTTTATTTCATTACTTGAAAATTTGGCGTTTCATGTGAATTTGATGAATAAAATGAATTAGATACTTCCATTAAATTCGATACTTTAATTAAACTCCTTAAAATAATTCGATTCAATCGAAATTAAAAATATAAATTCCATGAAAATTTTTCATCTCGTGTAATTTCTTTTATTTCATTACTTGAAAATTTGGCGTTTCACGTGAATTTAATAAATTAAATGAATTAGATACTTTAATTAAATTCGATACTTTAATTAAACTCCTTAAAATTATTCGATTCATTCGAAATTAAAAATATCAATTCCATGAAAATTTTTCATCTCGTGTAATTTCTTTTATTTCATTACTTGAAAATTTGGCGTTTCACGTGAATTTAATGAATAAAATGAATTAGATACTTTAATTAAATTCGAATGATTACAGTGCATGACAATCGATCGTTTTATTCAAATTTGTATTGGTTTTTATGCTTTGTTCTTCGTCAGAAAAAACAAAAAAAATGGAAAAATTGGTGGAGATAATTTACTTGAGCATTGATTCCAGTGTTTTGGAGACTTAGAAGGTGTCTGACACAGTCTACATGGCCTGCACGTGCTGCCCAGTACAGAGGAGTGTTGCCAGCAGAGTCCAGGCCTGTTGGGGACACCCCTTGCCTCAGACACTCGAGGAGAAATGAGATGTTGCCTCGCCTGGCTGCCTCGTGAAGGGGCAACTCCACTTGCTCCATTTGTTCCTCAACTGTTGATATTATTTTGAAAATATCGATGGTTTAAATTATTCCGGAGATATCTCTGGACGTACTGGTTTCATCGAAACCATTACATGCCATTTTAGTAAAAGATTTAATTCTCCACAAGAAGTTCATGTGATATTTTACTCTAGATCCGCTAGTTTCTAAGATATTTGCCAAATAGTTTTTGCTATAAAACAGACAATATTCAGGTAATGAAGCAAAATTAAAACTTTTTTGGAAATATCTCTGAGCCCATTTGATTTATGAGAAAACATCGCGACTGCAAAAATCATCGACAATTTACTTTCCGAATATCTCCAAAATTGCTCGATTTACTGAAAAATGTCATAAGACATCTTAAATAGAAAAATTAATTCTCTACAAAAGAGCTCTTGTGACATTTCCCCCTGGACCCACCCCTGCCGCAGATATTTCCAAAATAAGCCATAACAAAATTATAAACTCATTCCTTCCACCATCATCTCGCCAATCCCTTAGCAAATTCCTTCAATTAATGAATAAACTTCAATAATTATGATATTCACCATAGTTAGAGGGTATCAGCCCCTCCTTTTCCCCACATTTGGCTTTCCACCAGTTTGGATCGGTGTCAAGATCATGAACATACAGCAACTGACCTTCCTCAAACGATAACTCATCCGCCTGTGGATAATCGAAATCCCTCAATTAATAATCCCCACGTGATTCTAAAATCATTAGCTTACATGTTGAGCTGTGTAATTGTACAGTGCTCTCACAACTTTGACTTTTCCTGGGGACAATAAACACAAAATAATGTTATCGACATGTTGACCACAAAAACTAGGTTAGGAATCAATTCCCTTATTTTGACTGTGATTGAACAATTTTCGTGCAATATCCCTCGATTAATTATTAGCCCATCATATTATTGTGAATCACAAATTAATGACATAATTTTATTTAGTGAATACCTGGCCTTCTGACCGGTTTGGGGGGCTGAGGGGACTTCGTAGACGTCTTCCCTGTCGCCATTATGACTCAAAACTGATTCAAAACTTCTTATCACTAATTATTTACGATAAGGCCTTCAATGCTGAAAATGTCGACTATTTGCAATGCAAAGAGGAAGATTATTAAGGGATCTCCTCAGTATTTTTTGCCACAAAACGACAATGTGCTGGCGCACTGAATATGTCATATAATAATCAAGAATATGGTAAAAGGAAAATTGTAAAAAAAACTCTTAGGACCGGTTGCACCAGCTCCGGGTAACGAAAACTTTAGATAAGAAGAGAAGTAAATTTGGATGTTGGATGGATTATTTTACCCGGGAGTGTATCTCAAATTTATCCCAGGAACAAAAAATTAAATTTAATCCCAAGATTAAATCAGTGTTAAAGGGTGCCGAGTGAATTTGAAAAAAGAATAAAAAAAAATGTTTCTTTCCCTCCATCATTGGAGAAATATGTATTCATCCATCCGACGAANTTTTTGTCGCCATCACATTAAACACATCATTCCCCATATCTTCAATTTTTTTCAAATTTTTCTTGAGTTCCTAGGGGGTTGAAACGTTCAATTTAATCAAAACTCCATAAGAGGCCGCGTATAAGACTGATTTTGTTTATTTAATTTCTCGATATCCATAAGTTCTAAAATTTTAAAATTGTCACCGATGTTCACCATCTATCTAATACTATTAATTTAAAAAATTATAACTTTGTTGGTGAATGTCAATTTTCAAGGTCATCGCCAAATTCACTTGGCACCCTTAATTCAAATGGGGCTATAGAGCTACACGTATGAAAAAATCGTATATGATATTCGGATATTTCTATACGAATTATTTCTATACATAAATTTTTACATAAATTTTTCTTTTCATACGAAAGATGTATACATGCTCCAGAGAAAAACGTAGAGAAATGTCGCAACTCCATACGAAATGTTTCTATACATGTGGCAGTGACTCGTATAGGCGCAAACCTATAGAAATCGTATGGAAATAATTTAGTGGGCCATTAGGAGGCATTCACTTTTTTACTTTTTCCAAATACGTTTGAGAGTTCTGAATAGCCCGTCGCTTGAATGATTGGAATCAACTCATAGATCCTTGAATATCCTGAATTTCTCAATGAGTTCTATATGTATAACCCGTCATTTTTTTACACCAAATAAATATACATTTCACTTTTTTCGCTCTAATAGCCGGAAAATATTAATTAAAATTTAGGGGAGGTTGGGGTAAAACGGACACTTGACTTTTTTTTAATGTTAATGAGGAGGGGTTAAAATGTTGATAAATTTTTTTTTTTCAATATAAAGAACAATTCTTTCCCTTTGTGACGAGCCTAAACTGAGCTCAATTGATAAATTTGTTTCTGAGTTATGAATGATTTAAAAAAAGTCTAGTGTCCATTTTACCCCACCCGCCCCTACTAATGTATTTAATTTTGTCAGGGCGGATGGGTAAGTGTCCTTTTGGAGCTCTAACTTTCCAGAATACTGAACCTAGAGTAGAGTCAAAGGAACCAGAAAAACACTGCTAGATCGATCTCACGTTCCTGGGCATAGCATCTTTCAGGATCTTCCGAAGACGCTATAATGGCCGGGAAAAAAACACTAAAATTTGCTAATGTATTTATTTTTGCCCGGGCGGATGGGTAAGTTTAATCCTTTTGGAGCTCCAACTTTTCGGAATACTGAACCGAGAATAGAGTCAAAGGAACCAGGAAAACACTACTACACGGAGAGAAATCTTTAATAAAAATTATCCTACCATTCTATAAAAGTGTATCATGAGTCACCGTTTCCTCATTTCTATTCCGAAATTTAGTAAAAATTAATATATGATGATCAAATTTTATTCTACGTTAGAGAAATTTTATCCTGATAAAAATAAAACTTACCGTGTCAGTAGAGTAAAAATTACTGCACCGCTAGGGTAAAATTTACCAACCGTTCTAGAATTTTCGTTCTTATCTACATGAAAATTATTGGACTGGAAGGGTAAAATTTATTATGTCAGGATAAAATTCCTCTAACGTAGAATAAAATTTGATAATCATATATTAATTTTTACTGAATTTCAGGATAGAAATGAGGAAACAATGACTCATGATACACTTTTATAGAAGGCTAGGATAATTTTTATCAAAAATTTCTGTCCGTGTAGATCGATCTCACGTTCCTTGGCATACCTTCTTTCAGGATCTTCCGAAGACGCTATAATGGCCGGAAAAAATTAATTAAAATTTTCGGTAATTACAGCATATAACTTCTCCAACTCGTAAATTCAAATTTCATTAATAATTAAATTCTACACCATTAGAAATACTATTGTGACAAATTTCAGGTGTTGGACTCGAATATTAGAGATTCTGCGAGTGGCAGATAGCTCTAAGGCGTGATAAGTGCACTCGTTGTATTACGGTTTCTTGCTTCAATAAACAACCATCATGATACTGGAAGATTTGTACGACCTTTGTCGAGAGAATCAATCAATGAGTGAATTCCTTAGAGACAAAGAGTAGGGGAGGTTGGGGTAAAATGGACACTTGACTTTTTTAAAAATATTAATGACAGGTTGAAATGGTGATGAAATTTAATAATTTTTTTTCAATGCAAAGAACAATTCTTGCCCTTTGTGATGAATCTAAACTGAGCTCCATTGATAAATTTGTTTCTGAGTTATGAGTAATTAAAAAAAAGTCTAGTGTCCGTTTTACCCCACCCTCCCCTACTTAAGTCTCAGGCTGGGTGTTCGGAATGTGATTAACTCATGTATACGGACTACGAGATGAGATTATTCAGATGTGAAAGGACAAATAATATTACTGATGGGCAACGTAAACGTAGAAAAATCAGATGTCACAAGTCTTTCAGAGTCTTAGAAAGCTCGTGGTTTTCTGGATTGAAGACAGACTTGAAGAAATTATTCATAATTGTATTCCTGTCCATGTACAGCGATACATGCACACAGGAATTCCCTCTGAAGAGAGCAGGACTTCTATATCAACAGCGCGCCGTGTAATTCACTGTATTATAATTAACGAGGTATTGGATCGTTGAGTCACCGACTGTAACACAGTAAAGTTAGGGGGTAGAGGCAGGATTGGGCGTGTAAATTACGTTGGTCAATTACACCGTTTTTTACCGACGTAATTTACGTAAATTACCTCGACGGGTTTTTTACATTTTTTACATTCCTTCGAAAAGCTTGCAATTTTTGCAAGCTTGCGATTACTAGAATGTTTTATTTTATTCCGCGTGACAAAGACGCAGTATTGGACACATAAAAAATAGTATATTGTGGCCCGAGGACAGATAAACTGCGAATTTTAATTTCACTTTGTTCGGTTAGAACGCGGTTCTCGGTACTTGAGGCATAAAATATCATTTTATGTCCCTAGGACTGTAAAACCGCGATTCTAACATCGATTTCCTCGATTGAATCGCGGTTTTCGGGCCCAGAGACATAAAATATTGTATGCCACACGGCGATAAAACCATTTCCTGGCTCATATGATTAAAATCCATGATTCGCGGCATTTTAAGAAACAAAAACATGACCTCATATCTTGTAAAGAGTAAATTTCACGAGGGTCGAACGTTGTAAAAGACCAATGTCACAAGTCATCTCCGTTGTGAGAAAGTTAATCTCATTATCAATTGAACTTTATTGGATTTTCCGCTTTATTATCTGTAGCCCGGGAAAAGCCCAGTTGGACCTGAAAAGAACCATTTTTTTCTGAAGAGTTCAAAAAAGCTACCGAAGACAATTGAATTAGTTTTATCATTTAAGAATGTTGAATGACACAAGTTAATGTCAAGACACAAGATGATGACGCCACGAATTCAATAGAGACCAATAAATAATGAGATTGACCCTTGTAAAATTCATCCCTTACACGGTATGACCCTCGTGATTTGTCACCCTTGTGAGGTATAATCTTCGCGAAGCTTCACGGTTTACGATAAAAAGTAACGTCGGCTGGTTTTTTACATTTATTACATTTATTACGTAAATTACGCGTTTTTTACGATGTCATGTAAAAAACTGCGGTCATCGACAGATGCCCAACGCTGGGTAGAGGTCAGTAGAGGTGTGGTGGGTTGAAACAGACGAGCTCTGTTATGCTCTGTTACCGGAATTACTCAGCATCTGTACTTGTCCGCGATGGTGAGTTTCACGAGGCCTCCACGATAATTCACGATGGCGTAAGAGTCGTAGCCACAATTTTTAAAAAAGAAAACCCGAGGCTCTCGCTTAATGGCCAGAGGCGTTCCAGTTCTCTGTGCAACAGGGAGCTAAGCAGAACACTTACACTATTTAACATCAATCGGAGTTACAAACTATTCTGCAGTCGAATTTCGGTAAGTCAATATTATTTTATTACATCCTCCAATTAATTTACATTTCCTCCTCGGTATTTAAATCCTCCAGCTGCAAAAGTCGGATTTTTATTTCTTCGCGAAATCTCTCTCCTCGCATCTAAATGAATTTTTTCCTGATAATTAAACTCTTTTTCACACTTACAAAATCATTAATTGGATAAAATTTAGTGAATAAAACTGAAAAAATTAATTAGAAGAAAAAATAAAGAACATTTGTGGTGATTTCTCTTTTCTAAAAAGAATTAAGTTGAGAATCCAATATTTTTGCATTATAAAAATGGCTTCAACAGATCCGGAAACGCATAATTGACCATAATTATAAGTCTATTTGAAGCAGGGAATACAATTCAATAGACGCATTGAACCAAATCAAAAGTGCAACCGATACTCTTCACGCATTATGATTGATGGAATGGGATTGAGATGAATTAAAAATAATATATCATGATTAAGTTCAATACAATAGAAGAGCGTTTGTAACAGTGGAACGTGGTCCCCGGAAGCTCCAATATTTAACTCGCCCTCATACTCCCGAATTAGAAATAACGATTTGAATTCTAATGGCACTTGGAGGTGCATAGAAATCATTCAAACTTGGCAGTTAACCAAGTCACGCATCCCCTATTCCCATTGAAAAATGGACATTGAGAGGAGGAAGTTTATGATTTCTATGAAGTCTAGACTATTATTCGTCAGGAGAACACGTTTTCGGGGGAAGGGAACCGTTAACAAGATAAAGAAAAATCGAAATCTCGGAAGAAGAAGAGAAATATTAGAATAACTACGAATTATCTCGGAGTGATAAGGAGAAACTAGAGGAATTCTACGCTCTATCTACCCCAGAATATCATTTCGTCGTCGACAAATTATCGGAAACGAAATTTTCAATCTTTTGAACACGAAAAATAGAAAAAACACAGTGAGTTTTGATGATTATGGTTTTGCTTGATCAATTATCTCGGAGGATATTGATCTGGCGAAAAAATATTACGGAAAACAAATTTAGCTGGTGAAATTTTCTACAAAAAATGTTTTATGACATTTTTCCCTAAACCCCTTTGTTTTCGAGATATTTTCATTGTCAGCGGAACGAAAAAAGAATGGCGTTTAGTATTTCTTGTTCTAACGCGCGAGAAACTCCCGAAATCCCGCAAAAATTGAGTGAATATCCTCTTATCTCCCTCTGCAGTCAATCGCAGGCATTCTGTGTAATGTCGCTCGGATGAATAACACCACTCATCCCGTAATTAATCTTCCTCTCCCTCTGGACAATTTATTTTAACGATTTTCTTCATTCATCTGAATCATGTCAATGAAATTCTGAATGAATAATTCAGAGCAGTTGCTATTTTCATTTCACAAAATATTTTCCAATACTTCGATTTCAAAAAATACTATTTGAAATAGTGGACGTCAATTGTGTGAAATAATTATATTTCATTATTTCAAATGGATAGGGAATTTGATTTGATTTGACTCGTGAATTTTCTTTTTCGCTGTGAAAAAAAAATTCTATTCTTCTACATATTGATTGAAATAGTCGAGTAGTGAAATAAACTAGGAAACACTATCTCATTTTTCACTCAGATAGAACGAAATACTAAATATCTGTTTAATTTAAGTTTAAAAACACGAATGAATGAATTAGTTTATTATTTAGTCAACTGAGATAAGCGACTTGCAATAACTATTTCGAACAGTACTTGGGCGGGTAACACTTGAATACCCATGTCCAAAATGGGTACGAATCTCTAGGACCGATTTGATAATAATCATTTCATTTTCTTTTGCTTTTTTATCGTGATAATATCGAAAATAGAATTTGAATAGGGTTTTGTTTATCACGGAAATTGTGAACGCGGGGATTATTCGCGTGTATGATACATGAATTCAATAACCAAGTGGTCCAAGATAAGAGAGAGTCTATCGGGTCAGGAAGATGACCTCTTATTCACACGCGGAATTATCTTCCTATTGCGAACAGCGGAGTGATGAAGAAAAAAAAAGTCTCGTAGTTATTATTTGACAGATATCTCAAAAACTATTGAGTTTATCGAAAAACACCAAAAAACTTTTTTTGTAGCCCATGAAATTCTCTACAAAAAATGTTTTACACATCTTCCGCTAGACCCCTTCCTCCACGAGATATTTGCAAAAGAATCAAAAAATGAATTTTGCAAAATTGTTTAAAATATTTCAACTTTTTCCCTGAAATAAATAGTTCTCTTCAATCGTTAATTTATCATTAAAAAAATTATACTTGATCATTTTCATTTGATGAAACTTCTCCGCAAAACCAATCAATTCCCTCGCTAATTGAAAAATAAATAGATTAACAGAGCGATTTTAAGAAGAAAAAATGAAAAAAATGGCATTTTTCGCTTTTTAATTTATATTGTGTTCGGTTCTGTTATTGTTTGCTAACAGCATGAGTCAAGGTCTTTGCCCCTTGATGAAATCGTTTGGGCGGTACCAAGTTCAACGTGCAACCCAAGAAACTCCTGCACTTGATTATAAATGACTCGGTCTGTTGCTCGAACACTTCAATCAGATCTTGGAGTTCATGGACTCTGAAAATGCATCACGAGCATCAACTATGCCCCTTGTGTAACAATTTTTTGTTTATATTTAGAGTTGCCCCGTAGGAAAAGGCACATTGCGATAGGCTGATGAGCCCTTGGTATCGTAAGAAGTGGAATTATTGGAGCCATGTGGCTGGAGTATTCAGCCATCTGCCTCTTTGTGCAATCAACGTGGTCAAAGAACCCTCGAGTGCATTTTTTATCACCTGAGATTTATTCTCAGCCTCGAGAAATCATTCTTGTGAATACTAAATTATGAATGAATGAAAGCGAATGTGAAACGCCATTCTTTAATAGCCAATCGCGATGCATTACGATTTCATTCGTGATGTTTGATGTATTAAAAATGAAAATTATTTTGAATGAAATTTCTAATTTAACATTCTCCACTGCTATCACACATAAAAAAATTCATAGAAAAACTTAGTGAATTCGACAGGAAATTCTATTGAATTTCTATTGAACTTTCCCTGAAATTTCTATCAGTTTTTGGCGAATTCTATTGAAGCATTCCGCAAGACTTATTGCACGTTTTTTATAGGAAATGTTCAATGGAAAATATTTAATAGAAAACACCAGTAGAATTACATGTTTCGATACAACTTTTTTCTTCAGACATTTTCTACAGGAATTCATCGACATGAATTTTACAAGTTTTTTTACTTTATTTTTCTTCACAAAAATGACCGGAGGGATTTCTATAGAAAACATTTTAATGCGAATAGATTCCACTTTAAAAAAATCCAGTGTAACGATTTTTGAACCCTCTATTCCGCTTATGAAGTAATGAAATATGATGTCTATCTATAGTTTTTTATGATTAATCTTTTGTTTACAGTAAATGTAAAAAAAGAGAGATTAATTTCTTACTGTAATGAAAAAAGATATATAACATAGTATATATATACATAATATCATATAATATATACTATATGTGGGGTATTCCATGTGAACTCACCCAGGTCAAAACCCTCACCATCGCCAATCATATTGCTGATTTTTCCTGTGGTTGTACATGGAAAAATATGACTTCTCAAATTTTTTCAAATTTTTTGAGGCATCCTGTGGACAGTCATATTTTTTTGAAAGTTTTATCTTCAAATGTCTGTAACTTCCGTAGAAATCAACCGATTTGAGTTTTTTTTACAAAATGTGCGTCTTCGAACACACTTTCCATATAAAAATATGCCAACTTTTTTCAATTCGTTCTTTCATCGATTTCCTCAGAAAAACCTCAAAAAACTTCAAAAAACGAGTCGTTTTCAAAGTTAGACCCGTTTTATATTTTTCAACAAATTTTATTGAATATATTGGACCAAAACAAAATTTTTCACCAAAGGCCAAAGTGGGCTTCCCATTTCGTGGCCGTCATTTCCAATTTGAATATATGAATCCGGGATGAAGAATTTCAAAAATTTCAAAATTCTTTTCGCATTTGAACGCAGAAGCATTATTTGAATTTACCGCCTGAAGAATCACTGCATTATATTCGAATCTGGAACAATTTGATGATTTTTTGAAAATTCGTTAACAATAAATCTTTTCGAGTGGTGTGTTCTAATAGAGATCCCACTTTGGCCTTTGGTAAAAAAATTTATTTTGGTGCGATATATTCACTGAAATTTTTTGAAAAATATAAAAAGGGTCCAAAAAACGACTCGTTTTTTGAAGTTTTTTGAGGTTTTTCTGAGGAAATCGATGGAAGAGCGAATTGAAAAAAATTGGCATATTTTTATATGGGAAGTGTGTTCTAAGACGCACATTTTGTAAAAAAAAACTCAAATCGGTTGATTTTTACGGAAGTTACAGGCATTTGAAGATAAAACTTGCAAAAAAACATGACTGCCCACAGGATGCCTTAAAAAATCTGAAAAAATTTGAAAAGTCATAAATATGTTTTTCCATATACAACCACAGGAAAAATCGGCAATATGATTGGCGATGGTGAGGGTTTTGACCTGGGTGAGTTCACATTGAATACCCCATATACTATAGGGGAGAGTGGGCAAAATGACACAGTTGGAAAATGACTGACGCAATTCAAGCAAAACAATTTTTTCTTGTTAAATATTTTTTTTATTAACTTTTGTTTATCAACTTTTTTTTATTCTTGAGAGTACTAATGAGAATAATAATTTTCCGTTCAGTAGAATGAAAAATTGAGACGTAATGACGGGAGAAGATTTTGTCAATAGATTAATTGAAAATAAAATGAAACCGCCAAATCCAAAGGCCAGAGGAAGGCCCAGGGGGAGACCCAGAGGGGGAAAAAGGAAAATGTGATGCTGAGTGTCAATCGAATGAAAAAAGAAAAGCGTAATCGGCCTAATGTAATCAGTTCAATTATAATCGATTGAATTATAAGACGAATAGGATTTACTATTCTCATCGGTACTCCCAATAATAAAAAAAGTTGATAAAAAAAATTTAACAAACAAAATTTTTTTTGCTTGAATTGCGGCAGTCATTTCTCGACTGTTTCATTTTGCCATACTCTCCCCTATGTTTCATACTTCATTTTTTTTTCAACTGTAATTAAAAAATTAATATAGTTCTGTAAAAAAACATATAAATATATATAGGATATTATGTATGTATAAAGTACACAATACATCCCCAAAAATGAAAAAGAACACAAAAAGGAAAAGAGAAACGAAGAAAAAGATAAAGATGATTATGACGATTCCGACGAAATTATTCAACAATTAAATTCTTATTGTGAAAAACTTTGTTTAAACCATTAATTTCTCCTGCATTATTCTTGAGATGAAAATTAATGAAAGTGAAAAACGGCAAGGTTTTACTATTCTTGCACCAATGGAAAACAAAAATTAGTGAAGTTGTTTTATATCGAAATATCTCGAAACTACCTGACCGCTAATCCTTAATTCTGATTGGTCAATATGTGATACGAAGTTATTCACAAAAAAAACACGCGGCATTTTCAAATTCTTCAGTGGCAAATTTTTTTTTTCACGTCATATAGATGTATAATATATATATTTCACATGTATATATATCATCGGTGAAATTAATAAATTCTGTCCTTTTATGGAGACCGATTGTTTTAAAGATAATTGAAGATAATTAATTGAAAATGAAAAATTTTTTATAGATTCTTTTACTCTACTTCGCTATTCATTTCAATCATTAGTCGAATTCTCTTTGATTCATTATCAATATTTATAAGGTATTCATGAGAAAATGAAATTCAATGAATTCCATTTCTTCATTTCAACAAATGAATAGATGAGCGCGCGCGAGAGCGCGCGCATAGATCTTGTCAATAATTAAAAAATAAATTTCTATAGAAAAATGGAATTCCATTGATTCTGGGTAATGTCCGCAGAAAAATTACCGGCACGAGTCCAAAAGCATTAAAAAAAAGAGAGGAGATACATAAGGGAGGATGAGGCTCCTGGCGATTTCATTGGTCTTGCTCCACCTAATTCTCGTCATTCATCTATCTGACGCCCGAGAAATCACGTAAGAGACTATCCTCCAATAATCCTCCACTTTATTTCGAATTAAGGAATTACGCCGATGGGTTTTTAATTAATTTTTATGGGAAAAAGTGACTCGACAATTGTCTCAATTGAGAGGAGGAAAAAAATCACAGAAGAAAAAATTCTTGTCGTTTTGTTCTTTTTTTACTGCAACTCTGGAAAATTTTCCGGGGGAATGAGTCATCTCATGAAAATTATTTTCCGTCAAGGCACGAGGATATCAAAGATGCCATGCTGAGTCTCGTCCACATGATGCGAGAGAACACAGAGAAGCTGGAGAGGCACGAGGTCAGAGAGCGCCAATTGGGTGAACAAGTTAAAAAGGCCATTAGTCTTTTATCGAAGAGAGTCTCAGCTATTGATGGACTCAAGACGCATCTCACTAAGTTGGATGAGAGAATGGCAGGGATCGAGCAATTAATTTCACAGGTTTAATCGAATTTTAATGCCAATTGGGAGAGGGATGCAGAAAACAGTACAGAGTAGTGGGCGGATATCTAGGAAACTATTCGCTTTGGGAAAAAATGTCATAAAAACTTTTTCGTAGATTATAAAATTATCTACAAAAATGTCTTATGACATTTTCCGATTAGTCCGATAGTTTCAGAGATATTCACGAGGTACTCTAACTTCATTTTTAATAATCTAGAAATTTTCATGCTTTTTGGTAGAAATTATTTTGCAAATATTTTTTTTTTATTTAGCACAAAACCAATGAGTTTAAACAGCTTTTCATACAAAAAAAATTTTATACATATATATGAGGTATTGCATGCCAAATGAGTCAACGGCTAACTCTCACCCTCTTAAAAATTGATGGCGATTTTTTCTACGATTGGGGGGCTTGAAAAACTATCTTTCAAATTTTTTCAGATTTTTTTGACAGCCCAGTTCGGAGATTTTTTTTTTTCAAATTACTAGTTTCTTTTACAATAATTCGAGTTCTACTCATCCGATTTCGATTTATTAGGGATGAAAATTTTAGATTTTTCACCAACTATAAGAATGTTTTTTGTCCAAATTTTTTCCAATCTCTAGATGCTCGAAATAACTAATTGTCGAAAAAAAGTTGAATAACTTGAATTTGGCTAATTACATCACTGTTGATTATTTTAATTTTTTTTCAGTAATTCCTATAATCAAAACAAAAATTTTGAGCCGCCATACATGTTGCATTTCATCTTGAATCTATTTTATTTTTAATTTTTTATTCTCAAAATTCTGCGAATTTGGTCAAAATACCCCAAAATGTCATTGGTTGACTTTGATTATAAACAGTATGAAGTAAATTTTAATATATACCTATATATTACATATTTTTTTGATATATAATGAAAGTCGTTTTAAGATGTTTGCACAAAATTTTCGCAATTTTAAAAAGAAAAAATTAAAAAAAGGATAGATCCTGGATGGAACCCAACATGTATGACGGCTCAAAATTTTCGTTTTCATTACAAGAATTACTGAAAAAAGTTAAAATAATCGGCCGTGACTTAATTGCCAAAATTCAAGTTTTTCAACTTTTTTTTCGAAAATTCGTTATTTTGAGTATATAAAGATTGGAATTTTTTTAAAAAAACATTCTTATAGGCGGTGAAAAATGGAAAATTTTGCCTCCTAATAAATCGAAATTGGATGAGTAGAACTCGAGTTATTGTAAAAAAACGGAACAATGTGAAAAAAATCACATTTCCGAACTGGGCTGTCACAAAAACCTGAAAAAATTTGAGAGATAGTTTTTCAAGCCCCCTAATCGTAGAAAAAATCGCCGTCATTTTTCAAGAGGGTGAGAGTTAGCCGTTGACTCATTTGGCATGGAATAACTCATATATATACATACATTTGTGTACCATTTGTTGATCTGAAGATTTTGCAAATACCTCGGAAGTTATTGGGTTTGGAAAAAAATGTTATGCGAACTTTTTGTAGATCATTAAATTTCCTGCAAAAGTGCTTTATGTCATTTTTTTATACGTCCAATATATTCGACGGTATTTCCAGTTTTCTAAAAATGATAAGCGTACTGAATTTGCAGAGAGACGAGAGAGAGAGAATTCAAATGCAAAAAACAGCGGACGGCGTTGAACTCTTGGAGAGTCATCTAAACAGTTGGTTCACGGATGTGGATAGCAAACTCGCTGAGAATAATCGTCGAACCGATACCGAAGTACCGAGAATTCACGATAATAGGCCTTCCGAGATAATGACAAAACTCAATAAAACGGAGGCAGCTATTGGTGGTGAACTCGTCAAACTGGAGTTTGCACTCGAAGCTATTACCAACAAGCTGGGGGATGCGCCTGCCAAGCTCCTTGTTGTGTCTGAAGAGGTATTTATCGTCTCCTCATGCAGAAATTTTGGCAACAGTCCTAAAAATTCACTTTTCTCCACGTGAGAAAACCCAGAATTGATTGCCAATTTATTATTATTCCTAAAAAAAAACATTCCCTTTTGATTTAGAAAAGCCTCAACTAAATATTTACTCTGTTGTTTGATCCTTGGCCCCTCCTCATGACCTTTCCTCACCCTCTCGTCATCGTAATCCCTTTTTAATGCCCGTCCCTGCAGAATTAATTCGAAAAATCCTCTCAGGTGGAAAAAATTGGGACCAGAATCAGTGATATGGAAGCTTCCCTGGAGGTTCTGAAGTCAAGTACTCAACAACTTCATGAGAAGGTCGGTGAGAAGGCGGAGGTCAGCCCTGCACTCGAGGGACAGGCCGAGACGCTTATGAGACTGAAAGAACTTGCAGAAGACACTTCCGAGAGGATCCAACAACTTCCAATGTACACAAAAAATTTATTTCTGAATTTTTGGGAATATCTCAGCAACGAGTGGGTTTAGGAAGAAATGTGATAAGAGATTTTCTGCAGAGCGTTAAATTCTCTATAAAAAAGGTTCTGATATATTTTTTGATAAGAGGACTTGCTATCGAGATTTTTCAGCATTTAGTTGTTGTTGTCAACGACAGCTCATTTTTTAACGGAAATTTTTTGTGGAAATTCCTCCAAACCCACTATGTGCACGAGGAAAAGTCATAATAAAATTTTTGTAGCTTATGAAATTCTCCACAAAAAATGTCATATCACATTTTTCTTTACATGTCTTCCCTCTAAAGATATACGTAAATATTTTCAGCTGCTGCATTTTCACTGTTTGATTTTTTCCTGAATATTCTAGGACAACTGACGTTCATGCGCTTCACAACGAGACCCAGGCAGTTCTCCAGGAGACAAAGCACGCCCTCAGGGAAGCTATAGCGCGCGAGGTGCATGAAATCGACGTAAATGTGCAGGAGACGAATCAGGAAACGAAGCATGCAATTGGTGAATTGAGGTAAATTCAATAAAACAAGCGGCAAATTGCCCTCGTATCGAATATAGTATAGGGGAGGTTGGGGTAAAATGGACACTTGACTTTTTTAAAAAATGTTAATGACGGGTTGAAATGTTGATAAAATTTAATCATTTTTTTTTTCATTGCAAAGAACAATTCTTTCCCTTTGTGATGAGACTAAACTGAGCTCAATTGATAAATTTGTTTCTCAGTTATGAGTAATTAAAACAAAAGTCTAAAGTGTCCATTTTACCCCACTCTCCCCTAGTAATTTTTGCTAATAAATTAGCAATATGCCTCCGAATGGTTATTTTGCATATCATTTCCTTCTATCATGTATAATTCATTGTTTACTTAATTTTATTAAATTTAATACAATTTCGTTTTAACTAATTTTGTCAGATTTTCAACTTAGTTGAATGATATCATCACCATTATTCTTATTATTCCTGTCTTCTATACAACCGATTGTCTTTTTTGCGGTTCTATCTCTCCCCTGAATCCTTCGATAAAATGTTGATAGAAAAATTTTATTTATACATCGTTGAATGAATTTAAAACATCACATTTGAAGAAACCATCAGGAAGCTCACTTTCAGGAAAATTCATGAAAAATTCGAAATTTTCAACAATCATCATAAAAATCAAATCAAGCCATACAGCTATATCGTAATCATTTTTTAACTTCGACTTTATGGGATTAAAACAAACATTTTAAGCTATAATTGAATTCGTTTGAAGCATAATATTCAGTGTTATTCCCGGAATTCTGAATTTCGAAAAAGATAAAATTTTTGCAAATTTTCAAATAGATCAAAATAACAATTATTGTTATCGCCTTCATCTTCAAACTCGGTCAAAATCACATGCAAACTAAATTTTTAAGCCATCATTCAATCAGGTCAGAAATTTTTTTTTAGTTATCGCAAAAAAACATTCTTTGGGGGGGGAAGTGCGGACGAAAAAATTTAATAGAAAAACCTATCGAATTTATTAGAAAATTCTATTGAATTCCTATTGAACTGTCCTATTAGTTTTTGGCCGATTCTATTGAAATGTTCAATAGAAAATATTCAGTAGAAAAAGTCAATAGAATTCAATTTTTCTGTATAACTTATTCTATTGAGATATTTTCTATAGAATTTCCTCGGCTCAAATGTTCTAAGTTTTTTTGTTTGATTTTCTTGATGAGAAGACAAGAAAAAAAGAATGAAAAAAACTTGGAAAATTTGAGCCGACGAAATTCTATAGAAAATGTCTGAAAAGATTAATTTATGTAGAAAAATCGAATTCTGTTGACTTTTATCACGTACAAAAATGTTCATGCACTGAGAAACAAATATATTTTTGCCAAATATCTATTTACTTGAGAGAAGTATTTACTTTTTTAAAGTTGAATTTCTCTATCCGAGTCATTCCCAGACAAGCTTGATTAGGTTTCAATTATGACAATCATGTTGCACTAGAGGAAGACTATGCTGTACATGACCTTCGATGAACTCCTTCAATAATTATTCATTTTTCCTAAATTTCTTATTTCCTAGGGAAAAGAATTTTGATTAATTTTTCAATGTTGATAATTATTGAGAGAGTTCACTCACTCACTCACAGCTAACATGATCATCTTCTAGAGCAATATAATTGTCACAATTGAAGCCTAATGAGAATTGACCGGGAATGCCTCGGCAGGAGAAATATGGAATTGACAAAATAAATACTTCTCTCAAGTAAATGGATATTTGGCAAAAATAATTTTTTTTCTCAGTGTGGCCACGGCCATGGTCTTTTGGCCGCTTGCCATGGAGTTGCCATGGCCTTTGCCATGGAGTTCCCATGGCGCTGCTGAGGGACGTTGCCTGGCGTTTCCATGGAAAAAAAAAAATAATCAAATTATCAAGTAAGGGAGATTGATCCTCTTGACCCTCGTGACCTTGTTGTACCTTGTGACCCTTATGACCTTAAAGGTCAAAGGCCATGGCAAGCGGCCAAAAGACCATGGCCAGGCCATGAACATTTTATGTACGTGTTTCTATTGACGTTTTCTATTAAACATGTAAATAGAATCACCCAAAAACTAATAGAAAGTTTAATAGAAATTCAATAGAATTTTCTAACGAATTCGATAGGTTTTTCTATTAAATTTTTTCGTGCGTGAAAGGGGGGGGGGTGCATTGAGAATTGACAACCAAAAAAAATTGAGTCGGCGAGTTTTTCAAAAATCTTAAAAATTGAATTCGTAATCAAAATCCTCTGCAGGTTGGATATGGCGAATAATGTAGATCGCGTGAATGAGGGGCTGAATGACCTCGTGAAAGGCCATTCAGTTATGATGGCCATGGCAGATGACGTTCTGGACACGAAGAAACGAGTGGAATATGGGGTTCACCAGATTCTCCTGGAAGTTGGCGATTTAGTGAAAACTCAGAGTATTCACATCAATGATACCCTCAACTCCAGGTTCGATGGCATCTCCAATGACATAATGGATAATCAGAATGGAGCTGTTGCCAATTTAACCACGAAGATGGAGCAGGAGATGAATCAAGTGACTAAAATTCAAGAAATTCAGTTGAAAAAAATTTTAGAACCTCTTAATTCGTCGGTTTTGTTTTCCGCAGGTCTGGAGGCAGATCAATGTGATGTACCAGCAGATGACTGAGAGTGCTAAAGCTCTGGAGAAGCTGCACAAGCAGAATGAAGCTTATGTGAATGGGACAACCACGACGTTGGGGGGAATGGAGAGTAAAGTGAGTGGAGAAAATAGTGTTCGGGTTTTGGTAATATCTTGAAAGCTCACGGTGGCAGAGAAAAAAATTTTTAGAGCTTTTTTAGCTGAGGAAATTTTTGAAGCCAAAGGTCTTGGGAAATTTTCTTGACCTACTTATCACTGAGAGATAGTGATGCAGCGAGACAAGACGAGAAGATACAATTTCTCGTGTCGTCTCGTCTCGTCAGAGCAATTCTTCTCTCGTCTCTATAATCCAATTTGCACGGGAAAAAAATACACAGAGGAGCAGAGAGCGGGAGACTCTCTCGCCTCTCGTTTCTCTCGTTGTCGACCAGCTTCTCTCGTCCCATCACGTTGCTGTCATTGTCTCGAATGACACTTCTCGTTTCGTCTTGTCATGTCTCTCGTCTCGTCTCATTTCTCTCACGTCTCACGGCATTACTACTGAGAGAATTAGACATTGGGGACAAAGATATGGAACATCGAATCTGATTAAGGGGAGACTACTGAGTTTTAAAAGTTGCGGGCTATTGGTGTAAGATTTCTTATGCATTGAAGATTAATTATATAAGTCTAAAAATGAATAATTAGTGCAAAAAATTAATTGTTTATTGTTCGCTTGCCCAGCACAGGCTTAAAACGTTGAAAATATTTTTTTTTTATTTTTGAAAAAAGTGTACAAGACCAATTACGAATTAGTTTTTTAAAATTCGACTACTACACAGCTGATTTCGTTTTGTTTAAGGATGTTTAGCCGTTTTCAGCAAATCTTATATTTTCATGTTCAAGGAAAATTCTATAAATTTTTGGCTGATAGCAGAACATATAAAACTAACTTCTTTGATGTTAAAAAAAATTAATCGCAATAGGCTCGCCAGAAATAAACAAATTTTTCCTTATACACGAGCTCTTATGGAATTTATGTTGAAATTTATAATTCACCTACTACAAGACTCTAAAAATAGAAATAAAAATAGAAGGTAATGTACAAAACTATATTGAATCGAATGGCCGGAAAAAAATTTGGGGTACCCGCGCAAAAAGAGGAAATATTTGAAAGATTCTATCCCATATAAGCGCATGTTAGCGCATGCGCTTGGTGCATTTTGTCCATTCCATTTCTAAATAATAAACGTGGGTTCGCGGATTGAAATTTTTATCAAGATGAAGGGACTAACTTCATCTCTCAGCCAAAAAAAATCAATTTTTTTTTAATACTTGTGATTTTGGATAAACATCCTTAATATGAAAATTTGCGCCATTCATGTAAAATAGGTAGAAAAATGATCCTTGAAATAATTAAAATATATTCTCGATGCTTTCACAAACATTTTTCGGGCTATTTTACACGAATAGTGCAATTTTTTATTAAGAAAGAAACCAATTAGCTGTGTAGGAGTGGAATTGCAAAAAAATAATTCTTAATTGTTGTACACGTTTTTTCAAAAAATAAAAAAAAATCTCTGTAGCTTAAAAATTGGAGGCCCTGGACTATTTTTAACATTTCAAGCGTCTCCAGAGCAAATGAAGATTGATAACTCAATTTTTTGCACTAATTATGCGTTTTTAGACATGCATAATCGATCTTCAATGTATGAGAAATCTCATTCCAATATCCTGCGACTTTAAAAACTCACAGTTCTCCCCTTAAGGGGAGACTCTCTCGCCTCTCGTTTCTCTCGAAAACGATAGTAGTCTTCCCTTAAGGGCAGACTACTGTGAGTTTTAAGAGTCGTGGGTTATTGGAGTGAGACTTTTCATACGTTAAAGATCGATTATATAGATCTATGTATATAGAATTCTTTTTATAAATTTTATAAATCTATATAGAATTTTTTTTATTGTTCGTTTACCCGAAAAATGTGTGGAACAACAGTTACGAGCCAGTTTTTTGAAATTCGACTCGTATACAGCTGATTTCTTTTTTTTTCATGTAAAAAAATTCACTATTTGTGTAAAAAAAAAACAAAAAAAGCAAATTTAGCTATGTAAAAAGGGAATCTAAAAAAAATAGCTCGTAATTGTTATTCCGCATATTGTTCCGTTTGAAAACAGTTTGAAAAAAAAAACATCCTCTGTACCTCAAAAATTGGAGGCCCTGGACTGTTTTTGGCATTTTAAATTTTCGGGCAAACGAACAAAAAAAAATTTTCTCGCACTAATTATTCGTTTTCAGATCTATATAATCGATCTTCTATGTATGAAAAATCTCATTCCAATAACCCACGACTTGGAAAAGTCACAGTAGTCTCCCCTTAATCTAATTAATTGCCTCTGTTTTTAGAATCCTCTGAATTGTTAATTGAATTTTTCCTCAGGTCGAAGAGATCACGAAACGCATGTCAGAGGTCGACGAGAACCTGAACTACCTCCTGGGTAGGCTCTTCCTGGTGACCCAGGAGTTCAATCAGATAAAATCGGGTCTGGGTGCAGCCCTGGACAACATAAAGGCCTCGTTCAAGGAGGTCCAGGAAAAAGCCAATGACCTGAGCAATCCTGGCCCGCATCCTGTCCCCGAGAACTACAAGGAGATGGATGAGACACCCAAGAACGAGGACGGACATATACCGGAGATAATAAGCCACGTTAAGTCGTATTAAAATGTACGGGTACTTATTATCCTCCATTCCTTCAGTCCTATTTCTGAGAGAACTAAAGTGCCTTGAGGATCTTCAAGAGATGAATAACATCTTGGGAAAAAATTATTCGAACTATTCCAACTATTTGAAACATTCACAACTGATTGAACTGAACGTACCCGCAATTATCTCGTGAAGGAGTGGGTTTACCGGAAAATGTGATATGAACTTTTTTTTAGAGAATTTAATTCTCTGCAAAAACTATCTAGGGACATTAGCCTCTAAAACCAGTCGTTCACGAGACAGACCTGAAAGTAGCCCTTCCACCTCATTAATAATTGTGCCTATTATCGTTTTATCGGTTTTGTATAAATCCAAGCATCGTCAGAGCCATTTACAAGTCCCAATGTACATTAAATAGATTGACTTCGTCCATACAATTTCGTGATTCATTGTTTCAAAAAATCAAATCAACAATTTTAACAAATGAATTGTTTTGAAAAATTAATGAAAATTCCTCTGAATTTTTTTTTCACTGCAATTAATCACAAAAGTCTTTACGCAATCAATTAATTAAATAATGCTAATAATAATAATAATCCCAAGTAATTTTCGTAACAGAAGATCCTCCATTTTCCCAATGAAATTTATTTCACACTCTTCCCTTTAGTATTATTTTCTCGCCCAATTAGCGTAAACGTAATTCCATGTATGATTAGTTTAGAATTTTTTTATGCCTCTACCCATTACAAAATTAATAAAAGCGTAAAATAAAGGATAAAATTAAAGAATAGGAAGATGGGAGAATACCTGTAATGAATTAAATCATCAATATTGTCGCCTGTCAACAAATTGTTTTTACTATTTACTTATTTCATCAATAAATCTTATGACATTCGTTCTGAACATTTTTGGTTTAATTCATACGTTAATTAGTGTTTAGATTCGTTTCCATATTTTGTTATTTTTTCATCGCATTTTTCAATTATCATTATTTGTTTACTATTTACACATTGTCTTACCTAAGTATACATATGCTACATATTTACTATTTTCTTTATCTCCACTCATTGGAGTATACTTGATATATTTAGTGTACGTTCTTGTTTTTTTTAAATTCATCTCTTTTTTCCCCCAAGGAATTTATCTCCAGCCAGTGGATCTGCTTGCGTTTATTATCTCTTCTTTTGGAACTGGATCGAAGTTTTTTTTCACGCAATGTACAAAAAGTTTATGGTTAATTTAAATGCCAAACGATTTTATAGTAGAAGCGAAGTGGACTGTTATCAAGTGGAATAAGAAGTTTTTTAATTAAAAATACTGCTGAGGGATTTAGCTGGATAACGAGGGGTTCTAGGAGAAAATGCCGTAGGAGATTTTTTGTGGGAAATTTTCTCATCTGCAAAAAAGGTCTAGTGACATTTTGCTCTAAACCCAGTGGTTTCCTTGATGTTTACGACGAATGTCTCCATGTTTTTTCGTTCTTGAATTTTTTTTTGTTTGCAGATTTTCGGGAATATCTTGGAAACTACTCGGTTCAGAGTAAAATACCTCTGAACCTTTTTTGTAGACCGGAAAATTTCTCACAAAAAATTTGTATGGCATTTCGTCTTAAAACCATTTTTTAACAAGGTAAATGATAATTAAACCGTTTTCAAAAACTGAAATCCAATTTTTCAGGTCTTATGACTTCACGGGGTTGATCAACGTTTTTTAATTGTTTCGTAATTTCAATGATTGGAAATTGTTAAATTATCAAAACTCTTATTCCAATTGACGACAGCAATTGATTTCCATTTCTTTCACTCATTAAATTATTCTCCCCTCAGCGCATTAACAACTAAGCCTAATTACACAATGTGACGGTGAGGATTTTGTTTTTTTTTTTATAAAATTTGATGTGCACACTTACAAATTAAGAATTCAAAGGCGATGGATGGTTTTGAGTGAAAGGCAGTTTGTTTTGTATTTTTTTTTCAATTTTCTAATTCTTTTTTTCGTATATCGTATCTCGGGGAGGGAAAATACTCACGATATTACTTTTAATTACTCATTTTGTTCTCATTTGGTTCCAAGAAATCATTTTTCTTGCTAGGACGTTGGAAACAGTCTGGGCTTTCGGCTTTCAACTAATTTCATTCCATTTTTTTTGTTTTTTGTTTCTTTGCTTTCCAGTTTTTACGCCATTTTCTCATCCTCTCGACCTCGATCTAACGAAATAATCGTAATTGTCTTAGTGAAACGAAATTTATAGAAAAATGATGGCAAATAATATTTTTTAAAAAGGGAAATCCAGGAGTGAAGGGAACAAGTGACAGAACATGAGAAATTGATTTTTTTAATCTGCTACATGTCCAATTATTACAGTAATGAATGACGCTACGAGAAAATGTCACAAAGCATTTTTGTAGTAAATTTCATCAGCTACAAAAATGCTTTTACAACATTTTCCCCTAAAACCACTCGTTTTTTAGATATATGTAAAGTTAATAAAACTTTTTTCATTCCAAAAGCAATTCCCTGTTCCAACATGTTAAGACGCAATTATCTCATGCAGCAGTGGGTTTACGAGAAAATGTGATATGAACTTTCTCGTAGAGAATTCAATTTCCTGCAAAAAATGTTCAGGGGCGTTTTCTCCTAAAACCTCTCGTTTACGAGATAAACCCGAAATTGCCCCCCTTCACCCCTGAATCAGCTCTCCTTCCGTAACAAGCGCACACCATCTCATTAATCCTTGTGCCTATTATTGTTTATCGATTTTGTATAAATCCAAGCATCATCAAAGCCGTTTACAAGCCCTAATGTACATTAAATAGCTTAACTATGTACTTGATCCATAGAATTTCGTGATTCACTGCGTGAAAAAAATCAAATTAACAGTTTTAACAAATAAATTGTTTGGAAAAATGAATGAAAATTCCTCTGAATTTTTTTTTCACTGCAATTAATCACAAAACTCTTCAATCAATCAATTAATTAGTCCATCAATTAATTAATTCAATTTAATTGATTGATTCATTCGTCTTCTCTTTACAATGACTAGTTGCCTAAGCCAATACTGTGAAAATTAATTATTCACAATTTCATCGTTTCAATTATTGGACACACATGGAAATTTAAAATGTAAAAGATTTGAAGACTCGTGTGGTGGAAGTTGCACATGTACACAATTCTCACATAACGAGTGTTTTTTTTTATTCATTTTCATTTGACTTTTCTTCACCCATTCTCGCAGAAAAAATATAATCCTCAAATATCTTGCAATTTTTTTTGTTCATTTTATGTTTTATGGGGGGGGGGGAGGCACGACTGAAGCCAAGATACAAAAAGTTCACTTTACTCTTTATTTCTTATTCAATATTCTTTTTTTTTATTCAATAAAAATCATGATCTCACATAATTTGTACGCAGTGTTGTGGCTTGGTTAATGTAACTTTTCTGTGGTAGACGACATGAGAATTGATTTAATTTACTTTTTGTTTGTTGAGATTATTTAGTGAAGTGGTACAACGAAGCATTCCACTTAATTTTGAATCGGGGAAATTTTATTTTGAATAGTTTCTGTTTTTAATTCATGATATATTGAAATTATCATTTTATTTCTTAAGAATTATTTTTATTTCTTGAAATCATTTTTTTCATCATTTGAAATAGTCGAATAGGAAAGCGAAATAGGAAATAATATTTGATTTCGTTAATTAGTATTACAAACACTAATCAATGAATACTATTTTACCACTTCACTATAAAATTGTCTTTCGATATCGGAAATTCACTGACTATTTTTTTTCAGATTCACTGCCCGTGATTGTTAACCATGTGTTAACGAATATTCATCACCTGTATTGTGTCATAATATTTGCATTAATGTTATAATTGATACAACAGATCATTGAATCCAAAGTTGGGAAAATAAGAATGCAATGGAGATATTGATCAACATTTCATAGAAGAAAAAAAATATCGAAGTCATCATTCGATGGATGATTAAAGTTTTAAAAATTTGTCGATGTTGAATGGAGTCACCACATCGAAATACACATTATCCATTCGTTTTTTCAACCCCTTCTACTCCATTCAACCAAGAAATCGTGAAAATTCATTAAACTTATTTGTGATTCTCATTACATGATTATCATAATTACCCTTAAATCTGTATATACATCAAGCGTTACATTATGATTAATTATGTAAATCCCGCCCACTTGATTAAGAGAACAAAAACCCCAGAAGACGAAAAAAATCGAGAGAAATTGGAATGATTTGATAGGGAACTGGAAAAATACAAAACTTACTTCGAAAATATCTCGGAAACTACTGCGTCTATAGGAAAATGTGTCAGGATTTTTTTGTATGACTTTCCAAGGGCTCCAAAAATGTTCTTCTGACATTTTTCTCTAAACCCAATGGTTTCTGAGATATTAACAAAACAAACTGAACGAAAATTCTTCACTTGACAAATTCGAAAAAATTCCCACATATTATATTTGCCAATATCTCAGAAAGTATTGGATATACCGAAAAATGTCATAAAGACATTTTTATCAGAAATTTAAGCCTCTACAAAAGTTTCCCGCAACATTTTCGTCCAAACCCAATACTTGACCAGATATTCGCAAGACTCCATAAATCCCGAATGCACCGATTAACTAGTGAATTAAATTGCGATGTTTATTTGATTTCCATAATTTTCCCTGTCTCTTCAAACATTTTTAGTTATAGAGATCATCGCAGTGACCTCAGTGACACGACAGGCTCCACGTCACGTTGCACAGCAACGTTATCCCCCAATTACCATTACAAATAGGAATGAATCGAAGAAATTTTCAATGAAACGTCAACAAGACGTTGCGATAATATACCGGGGCACAATGGCATACGGATTTACACATTTTCACGCCATCCTGCCCCCCAAAATGACGATTATTTACATACGTACAATGGATGCAGCAACGAAAGAAACATTTCTTCATATTTTTCTTCATAAACTTCACACTCATCTGGATATGAATATAAACAATTCATATTGATCGTTGCTTAATCGTTAATTCATTAAATTAGTGGGCATGTTTTTAGTTTAATGAATGACGCGATTGCCTTTGTGCATTAAATTTCTATCGTACGTCTTATTCTTACGTCTTTTACAGTCAGTTTTCACTGGATGAAATAAACAGAATTGATTTCAATTTTTTTAAATCAAATTTATTCGAATGATTGAAGAAATTATCGGTTCTTGAACACATTGGGACATTTCTCATGAAAAATCTCCAATAAATCCATTATTTTTCCTCTCTCACTCGCAGATTATTTCCAAAAATCATTTACAAAATGTTGTGAACAATTTTTTTTTTCAATTTAAAATTCAGGGTCACAGAACATCGTGAATATCTCAGTAATCAAGAGGTTTCCGAAATAATGTCATAAGAGTTTTTTTGCAGAGAATTTAATTTCCCACAAAAAATAACTTGTGAAATTTTTGGATAAAACCAACGGTTTTTGAGATATTCACAAATACATGGGAACAATTTTTTTCTTCATGCAAAAAAATTTTCTCCCCACTAATTCGCGAATATCTCTAAAATGAAGCAACTAACGAAAAACAGACACAAGAATATTTTTGTGACCCTTGAAATTTCCCACAAAAATCACTTGTGACACTTTCCTCCAGATCCACTCGTTCCCGAGATATCCCCGAAATAATCCGCAAGCAATTTCCTCCACCCAAACATCTTCATCCTCGCTGCATTCCAATCTATTCTGCCCCACCCCTAATATGTTTCATAACCATTGGACAACTTTCAACAAACAATCCTTGTACTGTACCATCTCCCCTTCAACCAATGATACTTTGAGCGCATTTAATATTACCCATAACATGAATTTGTCAGCGTACTTAATGTTTCAAGCATTTATTTAAATTTATCCATTAATTTCCCACCACTTGTCATTCCAGTAATTTTTAGTGGACGATAATTTATACTATTCAGAGGAGATAAATAGCTAACACCGACTGCTTCGCTTAACTGGTACGTTTAGATACGTTTGAAAGCTCATGACAAGCTTAGATTAATTGAAAATTACCAGGGTTTCGTAATTAATTAATCCTATCCCTTTGATTAAACCGTCAATTATTAATCTTCATTTTGTTATTAATTTCTTCATGCCGATGATTTTATTTATCCTTGGGGTGGATTAGTTTTTTTACTCTTAATTAAGCATTCAAGATTTCATTATTTTACAGACACGCGAGTGATTCTTAACATCATCTGCTATTATTTATTCCGTTTATCTCATTCTCTCTCTCAGCACAGCAAAGAAATCTTCAATTATTTATTTATTCATTTAATTATTCATTATTGTAGAGTTCTATGTACACCCCCGTAATGCGAATGGAAACGTCACTTTTTTTTTGGTAATTTATTTCATTTTTTTGGGAAATTTTATAGAATTCTGTTTTTCATTTTTTTTTCGTTATTTTGTTATTTTGAAAAACGACTAGCCTATAACAAAGCAGTGATTCGATTCAGAATGCTGTGCGATCTTTAGTTTAGTACGCGAGGTGACGGTTTTCGTCAGACTCGAGGTACAAAAATGGTTTTATGGATTTTATGATTTTTTAAAGATTTTTTATTGCAAAATTTCTTCTTGCTCCTGGGGAATTTGAGATTGTGGGGCCCAGGGGATGCTCTGGGGAGTTTTGGGATTTATAGGAATTGTCTTTTGACATTTTCTGAGGGATCGAATAGTTTAAGAGAATTCCGGAAATAGTGAACACTATTTTTTCTAATGCACTGTCTATTTTTTTATTTTTTTATATTTATTTATTAATTATCTTTGTAATGAGTGGGATTAGGAAAAAATGTCAATGGACTTTTTTGTGGGGAAGTTCGTAAGCTACAAAAAAACTCTTGTCACATTTTCCCCTAAACCTACTACCTTTTAAGATATTCACAAAATGGTTGATACGAGTTTTTCGACTGCATTAAAAAAATTGCTGACATCTCTTTGTAATTGTGCAATTATCTCGCTTATGAGTGGGTGTAGAAAAAAATCTCATAAGAGATTTTTGTGGGGAATTTCATAAGCTACAAAAAACTCTCATAAGATTTAGTTCTAAACCCACAAGTGTCTGAATTATTAAAAAAATAGTGTACACATTTTCATTTTTTTACAATTTCTATTAATTGGATAATTATCTCAGTAATGATGGGATTTAGGAAGAAAACTCAGAAGACATTTTTTGTGGGAAATTTCATAAGCTACAAAAAATGTTTTTGACAATTCTCCCCTAAATCACTCATCACCAAGACAACTCGCCATTAAACAAAACCAATTTTTCCGAATCGAAAAAATTCACTTATCAATCACAAAAATTCCACAGGAGCATTCTCACCAGTACCTCCCTAAACATCACCAGTGTACCACATAAAAAAGGTATTTATCCCTCAAATAAACTATGGTAGTTTAAATTCGGTGTATTGGACGCATAATGCCAGAATGCAAATATCAATGACTCCTTTTAAATCACTCCGATAGAATGTGGAATCAATTATCTTCCCAATTAACCCAAAACATTAAATGAGCCCCAGGCCCATCAAGCCCCAATCATGACCCCTAAAAGGTGAATGAAACCCTAAAAATGGACCAATAAAATTGTCAGATGGTCTCCAAAAGCTAGAGCGATCACCCCAGGAAGATAATTGATCCTCCCACACCCGCAGACCCTCAAGAGACGTTATTTCTTCGTCATTTAAATTAATAAGATTAGATTTCTACCAAATGTAGGCGCGCTGCTAGCTCGACTCACTTGATGTCGATATGCGCAGCTGACGTTTGCCACGCCGTTGGGGGTGAGAGTGGTCCTAGCTGCTAGTTGATGCGATAGGACTTACAGGGCTCAATGGGCTACGTCCCGAGTCCCTCAGACAACCAGTTAATGTTACAACCAACTTACGACTACCAGCATTATTTCGATGCTCGCACAGCCAAACACCCTGCCACGTACCCAGTGCTAGTTTACCATCGGTTATTGGAATGCTCAGGGATGAACCGAGAAAACAGGCCTTCACGTGGGCAGGCTGAAATTGAAATTATTTTCATCAGTGAAATCATTGAAAAAGTCAAAATTCAGGGATTTTAGCATTTCTTTAAATTTTTCGGACATGGGTAGTGGATGCTATTTCGTGGAGAGTGACATTGAAGTCGATTTAAGGATATTTATCCAAAATCGCAAGTACTTAAAATGATTTTTTTTCAACTGAGAAATGAAGATATTCCCTTCACTTTGATATAAATTTCAATCTGCCAACCCATGTTCATTATTTAGAAATTGAATGGACAAAATGCACCAAATGCATGCGTGAACATGCGCTTATATGGGATAGAATCATTCAAATATTTCCTCTTTTTGCCCAGAGTTTTCTCTGGCAATTGGATTCAGTATGATTTTACACATTACCTTCCATTTTTATTTCTATTTTTAGAGCCTTCTAGTAGGTCAATTCTCAATTTGAACATAAATTTCATAAGAGCCCATGTATAAGAAAAAATTAGTTTATTCATTTCTGCCGAGACTATTACGATTAATTTTGTTTTAACGTTAGAAAAGTTAGTTTTATATGTTCTGCTGTCAGCCGAAAAAATTACAGAATTTTCCTTGACCATGAAAAAAAACATATTTACCGACAATTTACCGACACTGGCTAAACACCCTGAAGGATTTTTAGAGTGGAAAATTCATTATTTATCAGTCATCCAATTTGTCAATTAAATTTCGTGAGAAAATTTGAAATAAAATTATGAATATTCAGAATTATCATTTTTTTAAACATTCGTTGTTTGTAAATAAACAATTGAGATTGTTTAAACTTTCGTGAATTTTATTTCTTCAGGAATGAAATCGATTTCTCGTATTATTCTGAATGTTAATAATAAATTCGTGACGATTCAAAAAATATAGAACATTCCAAAACAATTTATGGGACAGAATTTCCAACAAAAATTTCTCATAAAACCAGCAAAATCATCTCTCGTACCATGTCATCAGGGCCTTCGCAGCTGTGTCTGTACGGCATGTCCTCAGGGATGATCTTATTCAGCATCATCTCCATGTCGTCCCTGACATCAGGATCCCAGCTCTCGTTCAACGCCAGGCTCGCTGACGTGTGGAGAACTGCAACATGACCAGAATCATAACCATCAAATTCTCCATTGCCACCAGAAACTCTTGAAGCTAAACCTATTCTCTTGAAGCTAAACCTAAATCTCCAATACCTCCTATCCAAATGATCCAATTCGAAAAAATTAAATTTCATTTTAAATCCACAAAAATTCCCCTCGAAATGAAACAAAAAATGTGGAATTTCACTCAGGCAAATCCCAGATATTCAAGATTGAAACCAGCGTATTCCCCCAATTGTCACAATTAGTGTCATCAAACCTAATCTCCAATACCTCCCATTCAAATGATCCAATTCCAAAAAATTAAATTTCATTTTAAACCCAGAAAAATATCCTCTAAAATAAAAAAAAAACGTGAAATTCCACTCAGCCAATCTCGTGATATTAACGATGAAAATGTCTATCCAACCCAACCACTAAATTCATGTTTTTCGAATAACCCTCCTTAATCCCCTATATCTCCCACCAAAACGATCCAATTCTAAAAAATCAAATTCCATTTCAAACCCAGAAAAACTCCCCTCAAAATGCGAAAAAAATCATGGGATTTTACTAAGCCAAACCCCAGATATTCCCGATTGAAACCAGTGCATTCCCCCAATTGTGATAATTGGTGTCATCAAACCCCTCAAGGCCACACCAATTCCCCCATCCACCGAGCCTCAAAACCCCCACCAAACCCATAAACCAAACATTCCTTACTCTGTATGTGACACAATCCAACCGAGAACTGCAGCAATTCGGGCACCTGCCTGAGTATTTCCTCAGTGACAAGGTGAACGCCCCGATGCTGCGGCCTGAGGTTGATCTTCCTTTGGAACCAGGCATTGCCAATTTGTATCCCCATATTCGAGGCCATTCTCCCCCCCAATAATCACCACTTTATCAGCCACAAAAAGTCGAGAAATCCAACAAGTCACCACACAATGACACTATTGCCGTAAGAGTCACCTGATGATCAACGAGTCATCAATGAATCAAGATTTATCGGAGTGTTCAGCATTCCCCATTGGGCGGCACCGGGGAGGGTTCCCGTTGATGCCCATTCAGAACCTCGTGGACACGTACCAATTGCTACGAGACCCTCAAAACCACTGATTCCATCTTCAGGTGATTAATTAATTTTTCAGAGGATTTTTACTCCTTTTTTTCCGGTCTTTTCACCCGATTCTTTGGGCTTTCTGAACTGTCTCGACGGCTTTTTCGGACTCTAGGGGTGACAGGGACACTCAGGGGTGGTCAGAGGATATTTTGTGATCACAGGTAACCTATAGTACCTTGACTTCAGCCTCGGCGCGACCGATTATCGAGGCGAAAAGGTTAGGGGAGATAACGATTTACGGGGGTTTAACACATCACTGATGACGGAATCAGTTTCCGGGATTTTTCACGAGGTTTTGGACACTTTGGGGCGGCTTCCGGGGGGCCAACGGGGGTTGGGGACCGGCTGAGGGCCCACACGAGTAGCTAAGGTCCAGTTGCGATCGTTTTTGGAATTGTCACGGCTTGAGTTTTTTTTTGGGTTCGGTTTTCGTCGAGGGAGGGTGTGGGTGGGGGCTTGCGGGGTGGTTCTCATGTGGGGTGGAAGAGGATTGGCGCAGGGTTTGCGCGGGAGGTTTGAAGTTGAGGGGTGGAGCGAGCGCACTTGTAGTTTTTTTCGGTTTTTCGGGTAGTTGATTTGACTCGAGATTTCATTAGGCTAGTTTCAATATCAGTAGCGAAGTGGTAAAACCGTATAAATCAATTTTGGCTATTGACCAGTCTTCAATAAATATCTCGGAATCTAAGGGAGATAGCAAATTTTTGTTATAACCTTTTTTGTAGAGCCGATTGAGAGCTGCAACAAATGTAATGACGAAAATTTCGCTATCTCCGTTAGATTCGGAAATATTCCTCAAAAACTCAACTGGGAGATAAGTCGACTGAAACCGGTTTACCACTTCGCTACTGAATTCAGCTTTTTACTTTTAGGGGAATTGAGATTTAATTCAGGCAGTTTTAATTCAATTTTTTATTTTTAGAGAAAATGAGGGGCAACGACACTTGGACTCCCCCTCACTGGTAGATTTTTTTTTGGTGATGTAGTTTTTATTTTAGATTAGAGCGTTTTTGGTTTTTTTTTATCTTGGGAATTTGAGAAGATTGAATTTTTCATGTTGGGAGAATTTTTTTTGCGCGGTAAATTCTCAGCCAAAAGGGGATGGAAAAATTTGGAGTCTTGGAGAATTTGTTCATTTTTTGAAAAACGGATGAAGCCAGTTGGGGGTGATTTGAGGGGGAAAATAATTCATAAGACATGTTTGAAAACCCGAGGTGGAGACGCCGCCATCTTTCAAGGGTCTTCGGCAGAGGGGGGGGGGGTATCCAAGCAAGATAGCGGTGCCTACGCGGACCAACCACCTCGGATTTTTAAACATTTCTTAAAATTATTTAGCATTTTGAAATCAACATCGAATCGTTCCGTCCCGTTTCTAAAAAATGAACAAATTTTTCAAGCCATCCTTCAGATTTTTCCATCCCCTCTTAGCGGAGAATTCATGGCGCCAAATTTTCAGTTTCCTGTATTTCAGTAGTTTTTTTTTACTCTGAAGACCTCTCATGGAGTAAATCTTTTGGGTAAATTCGTTGAACCAAAAAACTACTGATTTTCAACCAAAAAAGGGAGGAGGGAATGCGAAAGATAGTTTTAAAAAATTGTTCATTTTATAGAACCTGGATGGAGTGAGTTGAGGGTGATCTGAGTGGGAAAATAATTCATCAGAAATCTTTGAGAATCCGAGGTGGAGGCGTCGCCATCTTTAAAGGTCCTTCGGCAGAGGGAGGGATATCCAAACAAGATGGCGGTGCCCACGCGGATCAAACACCTCGTATTTTCAAACATTTCTTAAAATTATTTAGCCATTTCAAATCAACTTCAAATCGTTTCCTCCAGTTTCTAAAAAAATGAACAAATTTTTCAAGCCATCCTCCAGATTTTTTCATCTCCTTTTGGCTGAGAATTCATGGGGCTAAATTTCCTTCTTTCAAAGCCCTCTGAATGATGTTTTTTAAAGTGAGAGAATTTTGGTTTTCAAAAGTCGTGAGGAGGTGGGGGGAGAACATTTTAATGAATAGGAAAACTTGTTTATTCAAAATATCTAATCAAAAGTGCATAATCAATTATTACATTCAGCATTTCAAATTCTCTTTATTGTGAACACCAAACTTCGATACAATCGAAAAACCCAAAATTGTTACATTAATGTCTACAGTAATTTTACCTTCTAATTACCAACATCACTAAATCATTCGTCAAATACATGAATTCATTGCTCTTCAATTGTAGACAGATCTCCTTGTACTTCTTTTTTTTTTTGAAAAATAGTAAAAAAATACTGGGTAATACTGGAGTTTGATATTGCGTGTAGAAGAATTGATCGAGAGTATTTGGTCCTTCATTCATTTTTTATCACCACTTCCATCATCTCACGAAAATATAGTGCTCTATGGTGTATATAAATATACTTTATTACTGTTACATCAATTCATGGCAAATTCATCGAAATAACTAGAAAGAAAATTTTTTCAACAAAATTTCAAACGACAAATCATTATCTACTGTTAATTAATCAATTCATTAATTATTCAATTTATAATCAATCCAAATTGTAGTTTTAATTTTCAATTCTCAGATTAATCTATCTAGGTATAACTAAATAGAATGCACTACATTTATGTCATTGAGTGGAATAGTCCCAATTTTAGATTTTTCAATTTTTTTCTTATCATTTTTAAAAAATTTTTCCCTGAAAAAAATTTTCTTTGACATCTGATAATTAGCAGACGTAGAAACCAAAGTTGAATGTAAAATTAATTAAGAGTATTTTTTGATCCTTCAATTATCATTAACGAAACAGGAAGAATTTTTAATCCAAACGTCAGAAAATTCAAACAAAAAATCTTTTAACATTTTTCTCTGCAACCACTCATCGAAATAATTTCAGAATTCGTAGACAATTAGCCTTTTCTAATCTTCGAGTTATTTAAAAAAACAAGCATTTCATTTTGAAGCAAAATGTCAAAAAATATTCTTGTAGATCAGGCAATAAAAAAAATCTCTTTTGAATGTTTCTCTACAACCACTAATTATCGAGAATAACTTCCTAATAAGCCAGATTAAAAAAAGCCATTGATTCCAAGAAATCCCCTTTCCTTAAGCCTCTCTTCTCCCCAAAATCCCCAACAATCTCCCCCCCCC
>NW_021680505.1:226796-234925 GCF_001412515.2 Diachasma alloeum
CTCCACAAGGCCCCCCCCCCCCTCCCCCCAGAAATGCACAGCAGGTATCAAAAGTATCCTCACTACTTACAGTCTCCCCAGGCCCTAATCCCCGATGAGTACCCTGTGCTCCAGCATCATGTGATTGACAGGTGGCAGAGCGAGACAAGCCCTGAGTACATTTTCAATAGCAGTCCTCTGCTTGAAGAGTGCATTGACCACAGGAGCCCCCCTGGGTACGAGAGGTGCTTTGCAGAGATACGAGAGCAAAGAGAGAACGCTCTTGAAGCTCTCGAAGCCCTGGCCCTCGGCCTCTTTCTTCCTGATTGAAACCCTCGAGCAGAACTCCGCGAGGATCACCAGATCGAGGATGATGGGGCTCGCCAGGAGGGAGTCCTCGCAGGTGTTGTGCACGATGATGGTGTTGTGACCCCCCAGCATGATCTCCGAGACGTACTCGTCCATGGCCCTCTTGGAATCCCCCACGTAGGGCAGGTACTTGATGACGATGCAGTGGTCGGGCTTCTCGTCCTCCTCGTAGAGTACTCTGTTGCTCTCGACAATGTCATCGACGACATTGCTCTTGGAGATCTCCTTCGACCTGAACTGCTGTGGGGCCGACAGATTGAAGCCATCGTTGTTCCCCAGGTGATTGTAACTGGCTATCGACACGGGCTTTATCCCCGCGGACACCAGGAACTCGACGAGGACTGATTTCAACTTTGTCTGGCCGGATTTGAAGTCGTCCCCTGCGATGAACGTTCGGTTCTTCTCGGCGAGCTCCATCGCACCGGGGACGAAGGTATTCTGGGGCGAGCCGTTTATGTAGGTGCAGTTCTCCAGGGATGCTGCCACTGCGAACATCGTGCTCGGACTTATCTCCGGGTGGTTCGAGGCGATCGAGGCGAGGAGGTTCTCCGCTGTGTCGTTCACCCCCGGGAGGAGTGCGGAGAAACGCTCCGTGTTGGCGGTCCAGAGGATTATCACCTTCGAGAGGTTTCTCGTCGACCTGAACTCGGAGATGTCCTTGCGGATCCAGTCCAGTTGCTCTTGCTTGGTGCCTGGGATCAGGTTGTTTGCACGGGATTCCTGGAATTTTTTTCGGAATTATTTATTCCGCTTTGGTACAGTTTTTAGTGGTGATAAATTGGTTGGCTTTCGAATGGAAGCTTTGTAATCGTCGATTTTTACGATCTTCTAATTTTGATGAGAAATTATGGAGAATGTCATGAAACGGCAGGATATGATGTTTTTAGAAAATATGTGGGTGTGTCAATGTGAAATCTTCACGAAAAAAGGAGTAAAGTCGATGCTAAAAATCTGAAATTTTGTGAAATAATTGGCAGTTTTTGAGATACAGCGATTTCTCGAAAATCTTTTTTGCTTAAATTTGGTATGATTGTAACTCTTATGGTACAACAGGCTGGTATTGTGGAAGGGTGAAATCGGATTTCTAGTTTAGAAGATATTCAACTTTTTGTGAAAATATGTTTTGCTCAATATCTTCTAAACTACTCGTCGGATACAAATTTTTTTTTTTTTAATACTCGTCTCGTCTCGATGGATACCAGTTCATATAAATGTGTTTCTATTTTTTTTTAGTGGTGATAAATGGTTTTTTAAATTTGGATTTTACTCTGTTTTGAGGTGTTGCATTTTATATCTTTGCTAATAATTTTTTTGGTGAAACCTTGGGAGTAAAAAAATACTGAAATGGGAGAGAAAGTTTGTAGCATGAATTCTCAGCCAAAAGGGGATGGAAAAATTTTCGAGGAATTTAATGAAATGAGTTAATCTGAAGGGGATAAATAATTTTGAGAAATGTTCAAAAATACGAGCTCGAAAAATGTTTCTGAACGAATCGAGAATATATTTTAAATATTTTGAGGATAATTTTTCTGCCTATTTCACATGAATGGCGCAAATTTTCATATTAAACAAAACGAAATTAGCTGTGTAGGAGGCGAATTAAAAAAAAAATAATTCAGAATTATTATTGTACACATTCACGCATGAAAAAATTCAATAGAAAACCTAAGGAATTCTATTGAAAAATTCGATTTGTTTTTTGCGCTAATTCTATTGGATATTCAATCAGAAAAAGTCAATAGATTTCAAATTCCTGTTTGAATTTTTCTCTTAGATTTTTTCTATTAGAATTATTGGGCACAAATTTTCTAAGTTTTTTCCGCTGGATTTTGTTTTGTTTTGCATTACAGAATCTGAGTGGAAAATACTTAGAAAATGATGCTCAAGCGTTCTTATAGAAAAAATCTCAAGAGAAAAATTCAAACAGAAATTCGAAATCTATTGAGTTTTATTATCGAATATCCAATAGAATCAGCGCAAAAAACGAATAGAATTTTTCAATAGAATTCCAATAGAATTCCTATAGAATTCCAATAGAATTTTCTAGCGAATTCGCTAGGTTTTCTATTGAATTTTTTCATAGGTGTTTTTTCAAAAAAATTGAAAAACCTCTTTAGCTTAAAAATTGTAGGCACTGGCGTATTTTTAACATTTTAAGCGTCTGCGAAGCAAACGAATAGTAAACAATTAATCGTTTTGCACTAATTATTCGTTTTTAGACATATGCAATAGATCTTCAATGTACGAGAAATCTCATTTCAATAGCCGGCGACTTTTAAAACTCCTAGTGGTCTCCCCTTAAGAAAATAATTGAATTCTCTGCAAAAATGAAGTCATCTCACCTGATTAGCAGCAATGAAATCAGGATAATAGATACTCCTCCTAGGTTTCAACTTCTCCATATGGGGCACCAGTTGCTTCTGAAGATTGATATCCAGGACCCTGGCCCTGCTCATGGCATCAGCCATGGTAAGATTCGAAATGTCCCATCCATCGACTTCAATCGAGTCGGGATCGACCATGGGGAGAAGGGAATTCATGGGGGCATAAATTTCTTTGTCACCGGAAGTTCCCAGCCAGACCGTCGACGCCTGGGTGAGGGACCCGTACCAGTTGGCGGTCTTCGTCCCCTCCTTTGTCTCCCAGGACAGCTTTAATTTGTTAGCGAGAAGAGCTGCTGTTATCGTGGTACCATTATTCCCTCCCCAGCCTACCAGCATCACTCCTAACTTGGGAACCTTGGACTCGGTGCGGATTAAGAGCGACGTCGACTCTGGTGTCACCTGGGGGCGAGGAAAATTAAATTAATAGATTAGAGGAAAAGGGAAAGTCGAAGAAAAATATCAATTTTTTTCAGTTTACAATTTTTTTCAAGTCATTTTTGTTGATATCTGGGAAACTGTGGGGTTTTGAGAAAAATGTGACAAGACTTTTTTTGAAGAGAATTTTATGGGCCTCAAAAAAGGTATTCTGACGTTTTGCGATATAGTCGATGGTTTTTAAGATATTGGGGAAATTCTCTGCAAGTAATTTTTTGTCATTGAACGAAAAAACCAATACAAAGTTGATATTTTCGTGAAAATCTCGGAAACTATTGGATTTATCGAAAAACATTACAAAACGTTATGTATTGCTTATGAAATTTTACACGAAAATTTTTTTTTCACATTTTTGTCTACACCCATCCGTTCTTAAGATATTTTCAATTGTCGCATATGAATTTGCCAACTTGGAGTATTTTACTCACAATATTTTTGAAGATATCTCTAAAACTATTGCGGCTATTCAAAAGCATGGCTATACCTTTTTTATGAATCTCAAAATTCTTCATAAAAGATGGCCTAAAAATTTGTTCTCTAAATCCGCAAATTCTCCAATTGAAAAAAAACGTGCAGAAGTTTTTTGAAAAAATCTCTTAAACCACTGGATTCATAAAAGAAGTCAAAAGCCCTTTACTGTAGCTCCCAAAATTCACCGCTAAAAATTTCTTAACACTTTTTTCCCTAAACCCACTCATTAATAACATATTCCCGAAAATAGCTACCTCTTCAAAATTCAATCGCCTTCAACCCCGAAGAAATTACATATTAAAAGAATGAAAAATATTCCTCTCACAGTCATCGTGTCTCCATCCCCTTGAGTGTCCACTCTCGTCGTCTGGTACTCATACTCCGCCTCAATGAACTCCTCAGTGTACCTCAGTTTAGGTGACTTAACAACGACTTTCGGAGCCATCACAGAATCCTCTCAACAATTCCAAAACGGAGAAATCGAACTCTTGACTGATCGCACTCTCTCCCTGTTTCTCTTTCTCTCTCTCTCCTTTTACAACTTTCCTTAATCTCTGAAGTGTCTAGTCACGCTATCATGTCACGGGTCCCAAAACCGGTGATAACAACTGCTGAATCACTCGAAAAAAAAAGTAAAAATCGAATTGATTTTCTAATTTTTTTTCGCCCCGGGCGAGAGCAGAGAAATTGCTGGAAAGACGGAAACGCCGGTGTTACGATGGTGTTGCGTCGCGAGAACGTGGGCAACAGTGGGCAATTGATGACGGGACGATGGGACATGCGCTTAAGAACCAGCACTCCCACTCCACCACCTGGAGATTATTTTTGACTTCTCTCTCCAATTGCCGAATTAATAAAATCACGAGACTTGGGCCGCAGGCTTTTTGCATACATTTTAGGTCGAGAAAACTTTTTCACTGGACTCTATGCTTTTTGCATCCTGAATGTCGAATAAACTCGACCGTTTGTTCAATAGACAAGGATTAAATTTGTTCGTTTTTGTTTGTAAACAATTGACGTTAATTTGTGTTGATAGATCAATTCTTAATCAACGAACAGTTGAGGAAAAAATCATGAGGATTAACATTTCCTGAAATGTTTTGAAAATCCAGAACATAAAGTTTTCTCATTGAAAATTGACATTTTTCGTCTTCTGTTTTAACAAATTATTCAAAAAAATAAGGAATTCGATGTAAATTTCTTTATGGACGACTCACGTATCCTGTGAAGGTCCTGTGCAACTACGTAAAACGCGCGTATTTTATAGAAATTTTTGTTCTATCCGAAAATTGCAAATTGTCAATTGTTTATTAATGATTTGTTTTTAATTATTTGTTTACCTCCGCAGGAACACGCGTATTTTATAGAATTTTTGTTTTCTATCCGAAAAAGGCAAATTTTAAATTGTTCATTAATGATTTTTTTAAAATTATTTTTTTATGAATTTTTATTGATGAAACTATTGCAAATACTGAAAAATGTTTGAGGATTTGCCCCCATCGGAACACGCGTATTTTATAGAATTTTTTTTTTCTATCCGAAAAAGGCAAATTTTAAACTGTTTATTAATGATTTTTTTAAAATTATTTTTTTATGAATTTTTATTGATGAAACCATTGCAAATACTGAAAAATATTTAAGGACTTATCCCCGTTTAAACACGCTTCCCCCCCTCACCGCAAGCTTATATACGAGCAAACTCGAGGTCAAATTCTTTGATTGATGAGTGTCATGTGATTCGCCAGAGGTAAAAGGTGGCATCTCACATTTATTATTGATTTTGGCGGACTAGTGGGGCCGGGATTGGGAGATAAAAAATTTTCCGATTACTAATTGTATTTTTAAGTGATGAGAGAAGTGGTTGAGTTTGTTGGGTTCAGAGTTTTTCTCGACATTTACAGATGAATGCATTTTAGGAGGAAATGTAACATGAGAAGATAATTCGAAAAGACCTTTCAGAGCTTGAATTTGAACAGACGTGTGTCAATATTCCAATCTCAAAAGATGGAATTGAAGGACAATTCAATAAAATTAGAGATGTATCGAAAATTTTATTAAAATTCTAGTTTTCAATAGAAATTATTTATTTTTTTCCTTAATTAAATATTTAATGAAAATAAAATAGCAAGTAGATAATAAATATATAGAAAAAGGTGAATAGTTTTTGGTTTTTCGATAGAAATTATTATCTAAAGATTTCTTCCGCAGAAAATTTTAGGGAAAAGATTGACGACAAAAAATTTCGAATCAATCCGCTGGGTTTTTCTATTAAATTTTTACGTACCTGTGGATTGGGAGATGAAAACTTTTCAGATTACGAATTTTATCGGTAGGCGATAAGAGAAACGGTTGAGTTTTTTTCGACATTTACACATGAATACATTTTAGGAGGAAATGTAACATGAGAAGATAATTCGAAAAGACCTTTCTTGAATTTTAACTTGAATTTGAACAGACGTGTGTCAACATTCCAATCTCAAGAGATCTCGGATGATTCAAACTGACACGAGGCACAATAATTCATGTGCATTGTATTCACATCGATTCATTGAATTGATGAAGGTCAGATTGACATTTTCAACAGAAAATTTTGTGATTTATAGATATTCGAGAAATAATTTCGCCACGAAATTAGTTTTTGAAAAATATCTCGGTATCTAGAGGATACAGAGGAATTCATGTCAGAACCTTTCTTGTAGAGAATTCAGTTCTTTGAAAAAAATATTTAATTACATTTTTCGATACACCTCATAGTTTTTCAGATATTTTTGAAATAATAATAACCAAAATTTTCCCATTTATCTCTCGTTCAATTCCACAAAATCATCAATGAATTAATTAATTATTCAATAAAAATAATGAGAATTTTCCTTGTGGAGAGTTAATTCTCTGACAAAATATTTTATCACATTTTTTTACTTTTTTAATTCATTTTTTCGGCAATTTCTCATATCGTGAATAAATTAATTGATTAAATGAAGAACCTAGGTATTATTAATACATGCAATAGTGTCTTTGTTTATTTTGCTACTATTCCCCCAATTTTTCGAATCATCCCCCTGTCGACAATTCCCCGAAGCCTCGAAATTCCCGCCGGACCGGTGCAGAAAAAAAAACGATGAGAGACTGAAGGGAAAACTTCTTGGACACACGTCAAGTGATTTCTCGAATGACCAAACGATTAGACAAGCCCCAAGGAATTAAGATGTAACGAATTGTGCAAAGAAAATCCCCGAAAATGTCGGATTTATTCTCAAACCTCGAACACAACCTCAGACTGGCAGAAGGGACAGGGGTTTCAGGAGTATCGGTGAGTTCATAACCTTAACAATCATCTCGTCTTGTGTAATTCCACCCCAAAATGATAAATTACTCAAGACTGTCCTCCAAAAAATCGTAAATAAACCTAGAAAAATCGTTTATTCAGTATTTGATGGAAGATGAATTTTTCGGTGTGCTAGAAGTGAAATTATCTCGGTGATGAGTCACTGCGTCTAATTGTCATAAAAAATTTATTGTAGAAAATTTCCTCAGTTTCAAAAAATGTCTCATCACATTTTCTCAAATCAGTTGTTTGCGAGACAAATTTCCAATCGGAAAAAATAGTCTCTTCAATTTCCAATTCGTAACAACAAACTTTGTTTTAACATTTTGTTGACATTGAATTATCTCTATAATGAGGGATTTTAAAACAAAACGTCAAGAATATTCCGTTTTGTGGAGGATTTTCTTAACTACAAACATATTTTTTCACATTTTCGTCTGAAACAACTTGCTTACGAGATAAATTCACAGTTATGAAAAATGTAACCGTCAATTCTAAATAAACGACTTTGTTTCAACATTAGATTGAGAATTTACCAGCGTTCCGGAATGTTCTAGAAAATTCCAGAAAATTTTTGCTGAATTCTATGAAAGATAAATGAAAAACATAACAGAATTAAGGCCTGCGTGGATTATCCTTCGAACGTTATCTCCTTTGTTTTTCCATCTTCATAATGTAAAATATATCACAATTTCCATTGAATTTTACATCACGCAGAAGTCCCTAAAAATTATGATTGTACAATCAAAACATTTTCAAAGAGCGTTTTTAATAAAGATTAAGAAATAAGTCCGGTAGAGAGGAAATAGCGAATGGATAATTTATATGACGCTGAAGTTAGCAGCCGACTTGGCAGCAGAACGGGGCGTATCATGATCCCCTGGGGCCCAGTGCACACATGATTCAAAAACCGGGGTAAAAATCAATTATCGACATCGGAAAATGTTCAGACACTACCCCTCTGCATTCATGAAGATTCTTACCCCTCTGGAACCATTACTTGTTGATGTTTGAGGGGTGCAAAAATTGATTTTCCTTGAAGTGAAAGAAAAAAAAATTGTTGGCTCCAAAACACTCAAAACCACCAACAAATTTCCATTGAAAGATATTAGGAAAGACTCCCTCAACCCCCAGAAAAATAATCAAGTCTTTCAGAGTGGTCCAAG